>NC_143575.1:52524390-52685501 GCF_048544385.1 Mastigoproctus giganteus
TTTCTGAGCCATTTCTTGTCAGAACGTGGCAAAACGTAACCTAATATACTGGTAACAAGTGCGAAACAGTGAACACAAAGAAAACAAACGCGAGAAAGCAGGAAATGCATGTAAAAAAAAAAATCTACAACCACTGTATAAGATGCACCCAGTTTTTAAAACCCCAAATTTTTCGAAAAAAGGTGTGCCTTATACATGGGGAAATATGGTATATAATAAAATAAAAAAGTTAATCACCATGTGTATTGTATGTATAATGGTTTTAATGTACATATTCTGTTATCTGTCTATTGAATTATCCATCATGGTCTTGCTCCCGTACCCTGGTGGATAATTTAGGTTCTACTGTATATATATAGATTGATGAACTGTTTGCCATACTTCTAGCCTTAATGCACATTGATACATATCACCTTGAAAAAAAGTACCATATTTGTAGACTCTTTAAGTGCCATATATGCCATACAATTAGAGCTCCTTCCAACCACACATATGAAAAATCCTCTTCTGTTTATCTCGTCTTAGTGATAAACGGCTATTCAGGAAATGAGCATAGCGACCAGGCTGCAAAAAATTCATCAGATGCCTTTCTATTAAACCACCAGGTTCTATATAATGACTGGCTTGTTTAATTGCATTCCTGTAATTAGACAAGCCAATAAAACTGAATGGATTTAAAATCTGGAAATGATATCAGAAACGAGAACTCAAACAATGAAAATCAAGCCTTTGCTGAAACAGACATGAAAAAGTAAACTTTGCCAGGCCACATATTCAGCATACGTACCTGACACACCGTTTTCTCCTGATGAAATGCGATCCTCCCCAGTGTCACAGAAGTAATTTTTAATTGACAGTAAAGCATTTTTCTCATAGATTGTCCACTCTGTATTAATGCTTGGCAAACAGTTTTTCAATCACTTGTATTGTCATAAGTCTCTAACTCTGCAGACAATTTTAGGTGATAATTCAAACATTAATGACATTTTTACTTTCCTTAAATTAGCAGACATCACAAATCACATCTATTATAAACTTGAACATCCTGATAACAAAATAACAGGCACATTATAGCCAAAGTAGTTTTTACATCAAAAATCCCGAAATAACAGCAACATCTTTCTGTACCTGAAAGATCTCTGAGCGATCTTTCTTTGTATTAGTGTTTTATGTTCATTTATGTGGTGAGTATGTTTGTATGCCTGCCATTTTTTTAATTTCTCTTTTATTTTAACTTAATTTAATATTTTCGTGGCTTTAATTTTAATTTGTTGGCACTACTTTCAGTCACTTAACCTTTATTACCATTAATGCTGCTGAAGTAGCCCCCGGAAAGAGGTTGATATGCTTTTTTTGTTAATAAAACCAATTTAAAATTGCACACAGAAATGTCTTAATGTTTTTTTTTTCTTTTTTTTTTTAAACAAAAATTTTTGTTTCTTTTTATGTGATTTTTGTTTATTTCAAACTATTTAATTTGATTATATAAAATGTTTATACCATTTTTATTGACAGAAGGGACAACTTGGAAGGAGTCCTCCCAATGCTGGTGGTGATGATAATAAGAGAGACAGAATTAGAGAGAAGGAATCTCTATGGCATGCCATACCAGGTATGATTCCTAATATTGGAGCAAAACACGGACGTCGAGCCACTTGGATAGGAGCTAGTGGGGACCAAACATTCATTAAAATTGATGAATCTCTTATCAATTCACACAACCTTACGAAATCTAGTGTTGTTGCAAACAAGAGCTGTATTGGTAAGTTAAATTTTTTAAAAAAATTATGCATTTGAAATTTTTTATACCATTGTATTCTGTTATAGAACTTTCTTGGTGCAAAATAAGTTACAAAAAGATTATCAACAGACTCCTATTTTGTTTTTTTTAATTAAACTAGCTTCATAGTTGTTGTTATTTGGTTTTTAGGAGCATTAGCAACTAAGGCCATATTGCTCCGGGGATATGCGGTGGTCATTCCCTGACCTTTCCGTATTTGGTGGTCATGGGCTCAAACCCTGGTCTAATCAAAAAGTGTGTGCTGTGCACTGCTGCTCCTGCCCACCTGGCTATATAGGCACCCTTCATAGCTGTGATCAGTCTTTTAAACAGTTGACTTCCAAATTATAAGAAGAAAGAAAAGTAATTCGTATTGGTCTCTCATCATTGTATAATCTCCATATATCTCCTGACAAAGAATCCAAAAATTCCAAACAGTTGCTGCCCAGTTGCTTTGACAAGCAGCTTGTGCAAGATATTCCTGGAAATGATGGTCAGTGCCCAACTCATGTGGTATTTAGAAGCAAATGACCTCTTTTCTAGAACACAATATGGCTTCCAAAGGAACAGGTCAATGCTTGACCATTTAATAAGACTGAAAACATCTATTTGTTATGCTTTCCTCAAAAGCGAGCATCTTGTGTTGATTTTCTTTATGGAAAAAGCACACAACATGACTTGGAGATTTGTAATTTAAAAAGATATCTATAATCTTCGTCTTGGGGTGGGGGAGGGGTCACCTAGCTCTTTTTATATAAACTATTTTGTTAAACCACTCATTCCAAGTTTGTATGTGGTCCTCTCTCTCTCTCTCTCTCTCTCTCTTAGTCATGTGTAATATGAGGTTCATCAAAAGGCAATTGCAGCAAGCCATTGACCATCTCACATCTTGAGCAGTGGCTAATGGTTTTAGGTTCTCATCTCAGAAGACTGTCTGTGTACACTTTTGCCACCGACGGAATCTTTATCCAGTAATAAAACTCAAGCTTGGAAAAAACATCATTACAAAATTGTTGGGGCTTGTATTCGATAAAAATTTGACTTTCTATTACATATCTGACAACTGTAGATTGAGTGCACAAGGGGACTGAACCTCTTTCATGCCACTTCCTCCTATAATTGGGGAGCAGACTGCTGTATTTTACTCCATCTCTATCATGCACTTGTCTGTTCTAAATTAGATTATGGGACCCAAGTGTACACATCTGCTAGAAATGGCGTACTGCAATGGATAGACTAGTTTGCCATTAAGCCATCTGCATTGCTACTGGAGCATTTAGAACATCTCCTGTCTAGAGTTTATATATTGAACTGATAAAGGCGACTGAACCACCTTTGTCAGTTTGATGAAAGCAGAGGTTGTTAAAATATACTTTTAAACTGAAATCTCTACAAGATCACCCAATAGGAAAATAGCAAATCTCTATAACACTCATCTGACTGCCAACCGTCCTTTTGGTATTTATGTCCAGGAGCTACTCAGAGAGGATAATGTTACCCAGTTACCAAGGCAACTTCTTCCACCCTGGCATGCTCACTTTCCATCATTTTCATCATCACTTTGCCATCTGTCTACTTACAACTCTATGCCAACCCTTACTTACTTTGATTTCCTGCCTGTCTTCACTGATGGCTCAAAATCAGAATCATCTATGATATCTGCTGCAGTCTTTTCAAGAGAGTACATTATCTGAGAAGGTTCTCCAAGAGTGCAATATATACACTGCAGAGTTGTATGCTGTAGAGCCAGCCTTGTGCCACATTAAAATTAATAATTATCAAAGGTGTATGATATACACAGATTCTGTAAGTGCATTACAAGGATGAGATACAACCCTCAATCATTCCTGTTCAGCGGAAACTGCATTCTGTTTCTGAATCTACATTTGGCATCTGCTTCTACTGAATCCAAAGTCACATTGGGATCACGAGTAATGATCTGGCAGATGCTGTAGCCAGATCAGTGCAATCCCAGAACAGTTGTAGCCTGTTAGTCCCCTATACAGACTATAGGCAGGTAATACATTCTAAATTACTTTCCGACTGGAAAAATCTTGGCATGGGTAGGTCATGAACAAGTTGTATCAGATAAAGCCTGTAATCCAATACTCTGTCTAGTCTGCATAGGAACCTTGAGAAGTTGTTCTTGCTTGCCTCTGCATTGGACATAGTCATCTTACACATTCCTACTGAGGTCATGCAACTCCCCTATGTGTAAGAATTGTGAAAATTTTTTTACCATCTGACATATTTTAACCAAGTGCCCACATTATAGACACAAATGTGTTTTATACTTTACTGTTTTTTAATCATCTCACATAGTCTTATACATAAACTCAGTCAGATTTTATCTAACAACAACCAAGTGTCAGCCATTTTTAATTATTTAAAAGCTTTAAATATTTTTACTCTTATTTAAAATTGTACCTTTTATACCTTTTAGGCATACTTTTATAATCATCCCTTTTTTGAGATAATGGTTATGCAGATTGTGAGTCTTTGCACAAGCCATGTGGCTTGTGCTGGCATGGAAGGTGCTTTTGGACAGATATATTTTGTCTCGTTATATGTACAGTATAGCCATGAACACCAGGCTATTGAACCGTTTTTAAACTATATAGAAAATGTTCTAATAAGGCTTGCCGGAATACAGGCAATCTTCATGATGGACATTAATGCTCATTCCTTCTGGACTACTCCTTTCTATGGAATAGTCCAGAAACTGACCCAAAAGGAGAATTACTTTAGGATCATATTCATACAAAAAAATCTTACATTGTGGAACACACCTGGCCTTCTGCCTACTTTATTGTCCACATAGGGACAGTCTTTTATTCACATCACCTTCTCAAACTCCACTTTTGGAAGGTGTATTAGCAACTGCATGGTACATATGCCGTGGTGTTCAGGTGATCATAATGTGATAACTTTTAACATTGATATCTATACTGATCCACATAGTTTGAGATGCTCCTTTGATTTTCCTTGGTTTAGGACCAAGGATGCAGACTGGGACGTTTTCAAAGTAAAACTTCTCGAACATGTTACTCCTGAGAATATTGAGCATATAGGAAAACTGGAAGCTAATGAACAGGAGATAGAGATACAAAAATTGATATATTGTGTTTGTGAGGCTACTTTAAAAAGAAGAAACGGAAAAAGAACTTTGTTCCTTGGTGGATGCAAAGTCTTTCCACCATGCTGAAAAACCTAAAAACTGCACAAAGAAATTTAACATGCCAAAAGAGGCAACAGGCCCCAAAATGAGATTGAAAGACTGGAGGATAGATAAAACTGCTTGCAAAACTTATTTTAATGCAATACATAAAGAAAAACATGTGGCTTGGGACCGGTCGATCCAGTCAACTTTTAATGAAGAACCCTGGCCTATAAGTTAGTTGCTGTGAAAATTCATCCAGAAGACACATTTTCTTCTATACTTACCCAGTATCATAGAGAAACATTAAATTGGAGTGAGTCTATAAACACTATCCTTGATGGAATTATTCATCAAGATATAACCGTCCTGGAAAGTACTGAACAGTCTAATCTTAGATTTCAGTATCTGACATATCTTGATAATAGCTATGAGGATCCATTCACTCAACTTGAAATAGAGGATGCCATTCTATCTATGAAAGATGGCAATTGTCCAGGTATAGATTTGTTGGAAGTTGCTGTTTTAAAGAGGGTGTAGAAAGCAACTCCCCAAATCGTTATAAAATTACTAAATACTTGCCTCAATGAGGGTGTTTTTCTGACCCCGTGAAACAGACGAGATTAAAATTATTACTAAAGAGTATTGATAATCTTCTAGCGAACTACTTTGCTGTTTTGTTGCCATTTCTTGGAAAAGTCTTAGAAAAATGAATAGTGTTAAGATTTCAAAAATATTGCTTGGCTAAAGGATTGAATGCTAAAAATCAATTTGGATTTACCGAAGGTAAGTCTGCAGTTGACGCTATATATTTTACCATGAATTCTGTGAAAACTTCAAATTCCAAATAGGTCCTCAGCCTTTTCGTGGACTTCAAAGGGGCTTTTGCCACTTTGGTGACAAAGCATTGTGGAGAGGTTCCTGGAGGCTGGGGGTTTCAGCTCCCATTTATCATCTTTTGCAACCATAGTATTTTGGTTCCTCAGGTTTTTGTTTGGTTTCCAGACCCATAACTAGAGGCTACCCTCGGGGATCAGTCCTGGCACCTGCCTGTTGGAACATGGTCCTTGATGGGTGGCTCTCTGTGGATCAGTAAAAGTTGCTTATGCCGATGGCCTCATCGTGTCAATTTTCTGTGAATAGGGGTAAAGAGATGCTGGATGATCTAAATTGTTGGTGTAAAATGCACAAGTTACAAATCTCTATTAGTAAAACTAAACAAATGTTACTTAAAGGCTACCTTAATCTAAATCATCCCCCAAATATTAAATTAAATGGAAAGGCAATTAAAATAACTAGAACTTACAAGTACTTAGGCTTAATGCTTGTTGATCGTTTTAGTTTTATACACCATGCAAAGTTTATTTTACAGAAAATTAAGGTTTTGACAAGCAAGGTCATTAAGATTACTAAAAACATCTGGGGCATTATGCCCTCCACACTTAAATTATACTATTCTTGCATCTTTATACCAATAGTGTGTTATGCCTCTGGAGTTTGGGGTTTTAGAGTGAATCATTGCATTATTAAAAAGTATATTGTTCAGGAAGTTCAATGCTTCTTTTTACTGGCTCTTTCTAGATCTTGCAAAACAGTATCCACCATTGCATTTCAGGCTTTGGGGTTTTAGAGTGAATCATTGCATTATTAAAAAGTATATTGTTCAGGAAGTTCAATGCTTCTTTTTACTGGCTCTTTCTAGATTTTGCAAAGCATTATCCACCATTGCACTTCAGGTTCTTTGCCTTAGGATCCTGATCCAATATGAAGTGATGCTTTAGTATTTAATGTATCATTGTAGGAGAGATCTCCCTACTGGGTTGGGGAATTTTACTTATGATTTAGGGTTACAAGAGAAGGATGATGTAAATAGACTCAAAAATGAATTCTTGAGGGGCAACAAAATTGGTCTATCTCTGAACTTGGCAGAGTTACAAATAAATTTATACCAACTGTTTCAGAGTATGATAAACAACTTAATTGGTTTAACCCTGGATTAAACATTACTTTTTTTAATAAAAGGAAATGGGAGCCTGAATAGTAAACTATTTGCTTTGGGCTTAGCTAACTCTCCACTTTGTCATTGTGGTGCTCCAGAAATGGTGGAGCACCTGATATTTGATTGCTATGCATATCTAGACATTAGACCTTAGAAATGACTTACAGCTTTTAACTGGTATTCATGACTCAGATAATATTGCTAGGTTTCTTGAGAATAAGGAAAACTTTATGGCATTATCTACTTTTACAGATAAATTATTCAAGAGAAGGAAACATTGTTAATACTGAAGTGTTAGGAAATGATTAGAGTGTTAAAGTGTTAGTATTTTAAATGGGTAAACTATTAATATTTTGTGGTTCCTCCAGGAGTGGTGAACTGATCTGTAAATATGTAAATTTTTTATACTTTGCTGTTTGGGTTCTGATATAAATCTGTCAGTTTTGTTACCTGGACATTGCTATTTCAATGCGGGGTACTATATTGTTACTGACTGTTAAATAGAACTTTAGTGTGCTAACAGATTGAGTATACTTTCTGTAAAGTGAACTGCATGTGAATACTGTCTGCTATCTTCTCCAGTCTGAGGGCAGTTGAGTTCTACTATTTTGCTCGTTGTACTTTCTTTTTATTAGAACTCTTTGACTTTAGCTTTCAAATAGATGTTATGTAAACATTACTTTGCCTTTTCAATTCATGTAAACACCAAATAAGTATTAAGTTGGTGTTGATTCTTATTCTGTAATTCTTTTCTTCATTTCCTCAAGATATAAATTGAACAATTGCTGATAACAATTACTTAATTGACTGAGTTCTTTTGTAAATTGTGAGTGGTATTTGGGTTGTACGTTTGACCAATTGTAGGTCATTAATTATTTTTCTCTCATAGTGTGAGAGTATATGAGTAACAGTTTCCTCTGTTCTTAGATCTCAAATGTTTGGATGCATTAGTCAGTTCTTTATAAGATATTTGTTTTCTTCTCTAAGCTGTGAGAAGTGTCATGAATGATGGCCTTGTAAATTATGCATAATTAGTTATTTGTTGTATGAAAACCATTGCTAGCCTTACAGAAATATGTTAGTTTGGTCCACTTATTTATTTATTTCTGTAATCTTAACTTTTAATACTTTTCCGGGGATGCCTTCTCCTATCATCCCTTTGTTTTTTCTCTACTTTCCTTCCCCCATCCAATACTTCTTCTATTTCCCCTCTTTTCTCTCTTGAATACCTTGTGGCTCCCAGTAAGAGTCTATTTCAATGTGGGGTACTATATTGTTACTGACTGTTAAATAGACTCAGGTAGAAAGTGGACTCTGGCTTGCCTCTGCGTGGCCAAATTTGGGAGTCTGGGGACAGGGGACCTGGTGTCCCCTGTGCATGATAGGTCGAGGAAATTGCATGATAGGTTGAGGAAATCTTATTTAGTTTACCTTTGTTTTTTAACTTTGTTTTTATAGATATACACATAGGATGTGTATCATCAGTACTCTAAATTTGCATAAACTTTTGAAAGTAAGGATCTTCCTACATAACCTCTGAGAAAGTGATACTTTATGTGTTGTTAATTTTGGAATGTGCTGAACCTCGTTGCCTTTCTCTAGTTCTTCAGTATTCACATCCACTTTTCGACCTGTTCTTCTTTCATGACTCACCATTTCTAACAGAATTTGAATGTTTAAAAGTTTCTTCAGCATTTTCTAGAAGTGATAGCTTCCACACATAATCATCTGTGTTGAATTCTTGACTTTAGCAGCCCAGGCTTCTGAACTGGAAGTAATTTAAATAGTGGCATTGAAAAGGCTGCAATGATTGTTTGGTCCATAGGCCGTAAAAGTGGAATTGTATTTGTAAGGGAACATAACTTTAACATTTTTATAACATAAATAATAAAAATTGAAAAAAAAACTTATGAGAAGAAGCATCATGAACAATAAATTCTTCTCTTTTAGGTATCCTTTAACTTAGAGACAAAGCTTTGTTCAAACCATTATTCAGTCATGATATAGTGTGTTAGTAATCAGCATCTCTTTATTTGGGTGCTGGAAAGGAAAAGGGTGAAAATTCCTCTTTTCAGACTTTATAGAAGAAATTTCTTTTGGAATAAATTTTTTAGACTTTCTGCATTATATGCCAGCACTGGTTTGTATTTATAATTAGCAGCAGCATTACTATAAAATAAGAGACAAAGAGAGAAAGATTGTCTTTTGAGACTAAATTTGCGAAATTTCTTCTATAAATAAAAGTCCAATTAGGCATTCTTTTTACAAAAGCTTCTATTTCACACTACACTTTAATACTGACTATGGTTTTTTGTTCTCCCTCACCTAAATATTCATTCAACTAATGAGAATTGTGGTGGAGAAGACAAATGCATGGGATGCATATAAATTATCAGGTGACACAGAAGCCTATGGTAGATATAAATTAGTTTATAATCAAATCACAAAGGAGGTTAGACACGTAAAGGCAGATTATGAGACATTTTTGGCAAAGGATGCACAGTAAAACAGCAAAGAGTTCTTTACTTATGTAAACTTCAGAAGGAAGGGGATGAATCAGGTTGGTCCATTCGATATTGATGGTTCGACTGTTGATGATCTTGCTGAGGTAGCTGACAAACTGCATGAGTATTTTGCATCTACATTCACACATGAGTTATTCAGGGAGGAAAATGCCAGAAGTTTATCAAACTCTGGCAGGGAGCTAAATGATTTTGTAATAACTGAGAGCAAAGTGGAGGAGAAATTGTTGAAGTTAAACATATAAAAGGCACCTGCGATGGATGAGATCTATCCAGTTATGTTAAAGGATTGGATACTGTGATGTTGTCACAAAGGAACTGGATGCAAAAAATAATTTTGATTATATATATATGAATTTTAGGGAAACTTTTGATACTGTTGCACATGGAAGACTACTGTACAAATTGGAGCAGTATGACATTAAAGACAAATTGTTGCTATGGATAAAGGGATGGTTGAGTGGGAGAAGACAGAGAGTGATAATCAGTGGGCCCTGCTCTTCATGGACTAATGTTATTAGTGGAGTCCCCCAGGGTTTGGTGTTGGGTCCATTGTTGTTTTCTGTATTTATTAATGATATTGATGAGGGTATAACAGGCTTAATGTCCAAGTTTGCAGACGATATATGAAGGTTGGCAGGGTTGTTAATGACATTAATGTCACTTTGCTACTTCAACAGGATCTAGAAAAGTTGAGCAGTTGGGATGAGAGGTGGCAACTGAAGTTTAACGTTGACAAATGTAAAGTACTGCATATGGGTAGCAGGAACCCTAAAGTAACGTATCAACTGTGTGGTACTACACTCAGGGTGGTAGAGAATTAAAAATTGTGGGTAATTGTACAGTCAGATATGAAGTTTTCTGAGCAGTGCAGACAGTCTACAAGAGTAGCTCATGGTGTCTTATCAATGATATACAGGTATTTTTCTAGATAAGGATAAGATAAGATTTTTCAAGGATAAGAAGGTGATTATCCCCTTGTAATAAGGAAATGGTCAGGCCACAGCTTAAGTACTGTATACAGGTTGGAGACCTCATTTTAGGAAGGATGTAGAGATGCTGGAACAATTACAGAGAAGGGCAACGAGATTGGTAAATGGAACAGAGGGTGCTCTTATGAAGAAAGGCTTAAGTTCTTCAAATTGCAGTGTCTGGAGACTAGGCACCTATGAGGTAATCTGATAAAGGTGTATAAGGCCTTGAATGGTTTGAGCAAGCTCAATGCTAATGGGATTCTTCCTCTTGCCCAGATTAAACGCCTGAGCGGACATAAATTCAAATTGAGGAAAGACAGTTGTAGAATAGATGTGTGGAAATTTGCCTTTAACCAGCTGGTGGTTGATTGCTGGAACAAACTTCCATCTGTTGTAGAAGTTGATAGCTTAAATAAATTCAAGCCAGAACTAGAAAAACGTGGAGTGAATGGATGGGTGAAATGGGAAAGTTTTTTTTTCTTCTTTTTCTCTCCTCCTCCTTCTTCTTCTTGGGCTGATGCTATATAAGCTTGCATTCTTGTATCATATGCCTCTGCTAATGCTCATGACTTTGTTGGAATGATCCAGGTTCAGATCCCAACTTTTTAATCTCACTAATGGGAAACCTGGCCTTTGACTAGACTTAATTTATAAACATAATATGTACAATTTTCAACTCACCTGGTCAATGGAATGATTTATCACCATATGTTTGTTTCTTTTGGTGAATTATACAGTGAAAAATATTTTGTGAATAAAGTTAAATACTAGGATGATTCTAGTTTAAATATCAGTACCGTAGAGCCAAATAAAACTGAATTCAGATAGTAAATAGGAAATTGACTGTATATATTACACAACATTATTTTCATAATTTCAGTTGATTTCAGCAGGTTTTTCTGTTGGTTATGTATTAAATATGGTTCTAGACAATTTTTCAAAATTTATTGAGGTTTTATAATGTAGGTTTACTTTTTACAGGTATAATTTCCAATACTTCAGAACAGGTTTCCTCTTTTAAATGTCTTGTGATTAATAAGGTGGATGGCACTTGTAGGAGGTAATTTTTATTTTAGATACTATATATTAAATTTACTAATTTATTAATATGAATAAACCCTTGAGAGGCATGCACAGTACTAAACAGAAGCTATAGAAAATGTAACTAATTTAAAGTAGTTGAAATGATGAAAAGAACATTATAAATAATAATTGCCTTGGATATAATAATGTCCCTGTTATTATATCTATGGCACATTGTGGTCACCTTCAGTAAATTTCATAGTTAATTAACTCATTAAAAAATAAAATTGGTTTATCTTTTATGTAGATAGATGTTTATAATCATGCACATTTATGCCAAATGGTCCCAAAAAAAGAAAAAAAAAGAAAAAAGTATTTCCACTTTGGACTCCATAAGTACCAAATTGCTTATTTCATACCTACCTTGCTGTGCACTGTACCAAATCAATTATTTCGACCTGAACTACATTTGCTGACAAAAAATTAGAAACCTTTATTCAGTATCTATTATGGCCACCTCTTGCCCAAATTACAACTGGTACGTGTTGTGGCATAGAATCCGCTAAGTGTTAGCTTGAGTCTAGCTCCAGAGTTGACTATTCTTCCATCTGGATATTTATTAGCTCTTGTTGTGGTCTTGGTAGAGAGCTGTGAATCCAAACTGCCCTTTCCACCATATGCCAAATATTGTCAGTGGGATTCAGATCTGGAGAATTAGGCTGCTAGGGCAGATGTTGAAAATTTTTGGGAATGTTAAGTGAATCATTCAGATACAGTTTTTGCACAGTGAATAGTTGCAATGTCATCTTGAAAGAATCAATTGCAATCTGGATAAAAATAAGACCTTCTAATGATACGAGTAGACCCAGTCTATATCGACAGAACATACCCCATACTATGGTACCACCTCCTTAAGTAGTGGATGTAACATAGTCTGGATGTATGGCTTCATGAGGTTCACTTTCACTCCACACTTTCACCCTACCATTGTTGCAAAAAAGAGTAAATTGAGACTCGTCAGACCACATGATCTTTTACCACTGTTCCAAAGTCAAGTCTTGGCATAGGTGACACCACTTGTAAATTTTTTCAATTTCAATTCTTTCAATTACAGGGGTGTAATCGTACACCCCTGTCCCTGTTAATAGTATGACAGGATGAACCAATTCGCAAGCTCTCGAGCCATAGTCTGGATGTATGGCTTCATGAGGTTCACTTTCACTCCACACTTTCACCCTACCATTGTTGCAAAAAAGAGTAAATTGAGACTCGTCAGACCACATGATCTTTTACCACTGTTCCAAAGTCAAGTCTTGGCATAGGTGACACCACTTGTAAATTCTTTCAATTTTCAATTTCAATTCTTTCAATTACAGGGGTGTAATCGTACACCCCTGTCCCTGTTAATAGTATGACAGGATGAACCAATTCGCAAGCTCTCGAGCCACTTGCGTTCCCAGAACCCATGCGCACGGTCATTGATCCTCAGGGGAGATCTTGTCTTGGCGCATTATGGCCTTAGCTGCCAATGCGCCATTAAAAACCAAACCAACCAACCAATCAGGGGAGATCCGATGCTGCTTCTCCCAAAAGTGTTCCGCCACAAGCTGTCTCCGAAAGCTTCGGATTTCCAGTATTTTAGTTTATTTTAACGATTTTAGCATTGTTAGTTTTTAACTGTTTTAACTGATTTTATTTCTTTTAGTACTTATTGTAATAGTCCAGTTTACTGTATCATCTTATTTTATTTTATTTTATTTTATTAAAATATTTAATTACTTGGCTGGTGTTTGAGTATTAACTTTTTTGAAAATATGCTGTTTCAATGGTAGAGTGTGTTTTAAATGAGAATTATGAAGGTGCACAATAGCAGTTATTTCACTTTCACAGTTAGGCTGTGCTTGAAAAAAAATCAACATATAAGTTCTAATCCTTGATGAACATCTTTCACTGAAACTTCTTATTCAGCCACAGTAGGTTCCTCATCTTCATCACTAAAAATTTCAGAAGATTCCATTCCGTCTGCAATGAGTTCCTCTTCATTCGTGCTATCCTGAAACATTCAATGTCTACATCCATTTCTGCATAATCTTTGAAGCTTAAGTTTTCCTGTAAGTTTAGGCGATGATGTACACACTCATATTTCTTCCCCATTATCAGACCGTTCTTTGCAATTAATAGAGGAAGAAGCATGTGAAACTTCACACATTGCATCATTCAAGGCTGTAAATCCAGCATGTTTGAAGCAGTTGGCAATCACTTTTTCTCATCAACGCATTTTTGCCACACTTTTTTAAAGATGGGCTGTGACGGGTCTTAAATTTCTGGAACCATCCATCTGAACTTTTAAATTCTTCAATATCCATTCATGATTCTGCCTTAGCTTTTAAAAGATTACCATCTATGGGAACTTTTCTGCACTCATCATCATTAGTCATTCTAAAAGTACCTTTTCAAGATCCGCATACTTTGCCTTTCATGTTCGAATTCCACCTGGTGGAGCAGATTTCTTTAAACTTTCAATCTTTTTCTAATCTTTCAGAATAGTAAACAGAGTATTCTTAGGAATGCAGAACTGTTTGCCGATGTCAGCCTTAGAATGCACACTATTGTCTACAGCTTGCAAAATCCTAATTTTTTGCAATTGGCAAAGCTATCTGCTTTCTTGAAGCCATACCAATAAACATACACTGTAACTGACTTCTATCTGATTTTCATTTGATTACTACACTGTGAGAAAAGAGCGTGGGAAATCTTAATTATTTCTTATGGTCAGGCTGCAATTTCTCAATATATTTGAAGCGTTCTATCATTTTTAAATACGAATATTATAATAAGAAAGTGAAAATTGTGATTAAGAGGTAGAAATTTATGGTCATTATAGAGCAGTGCTTCTCAACCTTTTATCATTCATGGACCACTTCAAGCATTCTTTACTTACCATGCACCACTGAGCCTGGTTTCTTTATATCTATGAAAAAACTAGCATTGGGTTGACATTAAAAAAATCCTGTTTTAGCCACTTATCCACGTTGTTCAGTATACTATACTGAGTATAGGGCTGATATTAAATTCCTAAAATAAATAATTCCAATCTCAAACAAAATGTCACTTATTAATTAAAAATATACTAAAAAAAACTTGCCCAAAATATACAATCAAATAATCACTACAAATTTTAACTATTATTCTCACACACTAGTTTTGTGAAAATGTAAAATATGCTTTAGGAATACATAAAAACAAATCAAATACATATTACATAATCAGAAGGTGGTGATCAACTGTGACAGATGAAATCTTGGCCTCACCAAGAGTGTGCTAGAGACACACAGTGTCTTACAATGTAAGCCTTGCATTCCAATCAGGAGGTATCCCTTACATTGTAAGGAATACCTCCCTTACAATCTCGCAAATCAAGAGGTATCCCTTACAATGTAAGGGATACCTTTTGATTTGTGACAACAAAATAAACAGTTGATTGCCAATTTTAATTATATTTGTGATTATATTTTATACTTACAATAAAATTAACCTTCCCACAGACCACATACAATCAACTCAAGGACCACAGGTTGAAAAACACTGTTATAGAGAAATCCTTTTATTTTCCATGTCATTATACTGTGAATGTAAAATAACGTAGTCTAATGAGAAATTGGCCTATAACCAATCCACATAGGATATTATAATGTGTTGTGATGGAAAATTGAGGGTTGCTATAAAGAGCTTCGACTGTATTATACAGTGAGTAAGTGTAAAATGCAGTCACTGTTTTATGTGTTTTCTTAAATGTCACATAGTTTCTTGTACTGAACTACACCAATGAGCCAAAACATTACGACCAGCGAGTCGCTATGTGAATCGAAGCAACTGCTGGTGAACTACGGCACGTGCGCGGGTCGGAATGCTGTATAAAAAACACCCAATACTGAACTCCGTTAATCAGTGTTACTCTTGTTCTTCAGATGGGAAGGATAGCGGACTTAAGCAAGTTTGAAAAGGCCAAATTGTAATGGCCAGATGACTGGGCCAGAGCATATTCGAAATGGCCTGACTTGTGGGATGCTCACAGTCAGCCTTGGTTAGTACCTACCAAAAGTGGTCCGAGGAGGGGAACCCCATGAATCGCCGGCGAGGTGTTGGACGACCACGGCTCATCGATGCTTGAGGTGAGCGAAGGCTCTCCTGGATGGTACATGGCAACAGAAGGGTGATGTTGCATCATGTGGATGGCCAGGTATGTGTGTATCATTTACCTGGGGAAGTGATGGCACCTGAATGCACTGTGGTGCAACTATCTGGTAAGTGGAATGCTGGTAGCGGCAGTAATGTGTCACAACATGCAGTACACTGAACCCTGCTGAAAATGGGGCTGCGTAGCTGCAGGCTGCTCCGAGTGCCCATGCTAACCACGGTTCACCGGTGATAGCGCCTTCAATGGGCATGCAAGCATCGAAACTGGACCTTGAGTGATTGGAAGAAGGTCATCTGCTCTGATGAATCACGTTTCCTGTTGCATCATGTGGATGGCTGGGTATGTGTGTATCATTTACCTGGGGAAGTGATGGCACCTGGATGCACTGTGGGACGAAAAAAAGCCGGTGGCGGCAGTTTCGTGCTTTGGGCGATGTTCTGATTTCTAGTCATCCATGTGCCAGGCACTCTGACGTCTACCACCTACCTAAAGATCATTGCTGACCAGGTACACCCTTTCATGGCAACAGTCTTCCCCTATGTTCAAGGCTGGTTAGCGGAACATGAGGAAGACTTCCAGGTATTGCCCTGGCTTCCAAATTCCCCAGACATCAGTCCTATCGAGCATCTATGGTTTGTGTTGGAACAGCAACTCCGATCTGTGGCATCTCAACCAGGAACCTTATAGGAGTTAAAGGATCTGCTGGTTACATGTTGGTACCGGATATCACAAGACACATTTAGAAATCTTGTAGCCTCCACACCTCGCCAGGTACGAGCTGTTTTGGCTCATCGGTGTAGATCACTATAACCAAAGTAGTCATTACACTCAGGAATACCAATTGATCAATCATTTGCATGCTCCTGCCTTGTTGAAGTGAAAATTCAGTAACATATGGTACAATTGTTTTAGAATTAAGGCATATTTACCTGTGATTTTAGTTATTTTATGGCACTGGGAAATTTTTCCAGTCTTAGATTTTCCATCGTTATTCACAAACAACATTAGTGACTTAATAATTAGTGATGGAGAACTGAAGAGTTTGTGGATCGTACAACTTGTTTTAGAAACAAGTTGGACTGATATAATGTATTTACTTGAACAACATTTAGATTTGTGATATTAATAAATGATATTGACTCTGTAGCTTTCATTCATTTTTATTTGATTTAAAAAAAAAAAAAAAAAAAATTTCTGTAATAAAATGTTAATATTTAAAAGTGTTTTGTTTGTTGTTCAGATATTATGTATGTATGGTTCTAGTTTGGGAAATACCTCTTTATTTATCCTGAATTGTTTATTTATCGATTAATATGTCACTAGGAAAGAATGGTTAAAAGGATGTGGAGATTCAAAATGGAAAGGTCATTCTGATTTTTGTGTTTGCATGTTTTCTTTTAAAAATCAAATTCTTTGTACACCCTTCTGGATATATATGTTTGGATTTTGCCCTGTAATGCTATATATATATATTTTATGAATATAATATGACTCCCAAAATCTGACAGATTTCAAGATCCATCAAGGATTATAATCCAAGGATGTCGGATTTGAAATTTTTCACTGTTTACACAAAAATGTTAGCTTTATAATGTTAATTAGCAGTTTACTAATGTTCAGAATCGTAAACAACTTGGACATTCACAACTGTATTCATATCACATGCTAATTTAAGTGTCCATACATTTCAATTTCTTCTGAAAAAAAATCTGGTTTTTCATCCATTAGAACAGTGAGACTGACTATGGAATACACACAATTTAGAGAAAATTGACTGGGGGGAGGAATGATTAATTATAATTAAGCTGTTAAATCATCATGATCGCTAAAGATTGCAAAATGTATGCATTTTTTTTTTTTTAAATTTCAGTTTTACTTCTCCAGATCAGCTTGAGCTTAAAGAAAGTGCTACATGTTTGGATAGCACCTATAATATTTTATGGAGGTGAGTAAACATGTACAAGGTTTGGAAAAAAATAAGTTTCTAAGACTGTTTTATAAAAAAAATTAACATTATGTACAACATTTTTATAAATGATCTCCTTCAAAGTAGTTTCCATCTGATGATGTGTAAGTGTCCCAATATTTCTGCTACTTCTGGAAGCATCACTGGAACTCTTAAGCTGTGAGCTGGTTGGAAAGTGCAAGAATATTTTCATGATGGAGCTTCCATCTACTATTTTCAAACAGCCAGTGGCATTATCTTCTGACTTTTCCTCAGTCAAATGAAAAACTCTTTCATAGTAGGCCTGTTTTATAATTTGATCATTCTGAATAAACTGATAAGGAAATGATACCCTGATCATTGGAATAAACAAGGAGTATTGTTTTCATGTTTGATGACTGCTCCTGACATACTGTTTTTTTTTTTTTTTTTTATTTATTTTTTTTTAAATTCACTCATATTTAGTTTAATGCATAGTGAGCCTTTTGGTCATCACTCAACAGTTTTGAACAAATTTTGCTAATTTTGTGATAAGTGTCAAGGTTTTAGTACAGTAAACTGTTGATTTTACAATGGGGGAGCGGGGCATCAAGTATTGCTGAATGCCTATTAAATCAAAAGGTTTTTGAACCATTTTTATCCCACATAATATGGGATAAAACAACTTAAACAGTTGTTTTATCCCATAATAACGACTTAAACAGTTACTCTGCATATATATACATATAAACTGGCATATATATATATATATATACACCTAATTCTGTTTTTGCACGAACTTTTTTTACACGAATTTGGTTTAACACTAATTCAAAATAAATATTTCATTCTCTTTTTACGCGAGTCATTTTGATTTAACACGATTTCTATGAATTTTTTTTTCCCTAAATTCTAAGAAAATTTTTTTTATTTGTGGCATATTAGTATCATTTCTATATTACACGCATCAATAGATTGGATAACAGCTAGCGTATGCGTTTTGAAACGCGTGCTTTTTCTTACCAATGTTTACGTCTAGGTATCTATGAATCGTCAACGTTTTTATTGAATTTGGTGCACATCTACGTATTCGTGCATTGTATCTTCGGCAGACATGTAGTAGTAAGTTATATTTCAAAGTGAAAGAATCTTTAGTGAAATTTGTGCACATATAAATTTATTAATTTTGCCGATAGTCAATAAATTGTAAGTTTACAAAATTTTCATACCTTTTTTTATTAATTATAACTGAGATATTTTTCGGTAGCCCTTATATAATGTCGAATAATTCGCCTATTACCAAAATGAAAAGGAAAGCGATTTCTTTGGAACTTAAAATTCAAATTTTAGATCGTCTTGCAACTGGACAAGGGGCTACGTCTGTAGGAAGCATTTTGGTGTACATGAAGCTACCGTAAGAAATATTAAGAAAAATGAAGCTGCAATTAGGAAGTCGGTATGTTCTGGAACAAAAGTAAGTGTTAATTCATCATCATATACAAGAGATATTGTCAAGGAAAAAATGGAAAAGGCCCTGGTAATATGGATAGAAGATCAGTCACAAAAAAGAGTACCAGTAGATGGAAATGCCATCAAACAAACAGCACTAAGAATTTACAGACAGATTAAAGAAAAGGAGCCAAGCACTTCATCTCAGTTAAACAGAAAGTATGAATTTTCTGCGAGTACAGGTTGGATGACAGGGTTTCTTAAAAGGAATGCTCTTCATAATATAAAAATTAAAGGTGAAACTGCATCTGCAGATGAATCGGCTGCTAAAGTATTCCCTCAGGAACTTGCAAAAATTATTGAAGATGGAGGATACACTCCTGATCAAGTGTGGAATGCAGATGAAACTGGTTTCTTCTGGAAACGAATGCCGAACAGAACGTATGTAGCCAAATCGCAGAAAACTGCTGGTGGTTTTAAGGTAGCTAAGGATTGTGTGACCTTATTATTTTCCTCCAACGCTTCAGGAGATCGTATGTTGAAACTACTGCTGGTAAAACGAGCCCTAAACCCACGTTCAATGAAAGGTGTAGATATCAATAAACTGCCTGTTCACTGGATGGCAAACAAGAAGGCCTGGGTGACCACTACTATTTTTACAGAATGGTTCAACAAATGTTTCGTCCCAGAAGTCAGACCTTATATGAATTTGAAAGGTCTCGAATTTAAAGTTCTTCTGATTCTTGACAATGCACCCGGCCATCCTGTCTTGGAACACCCAAACGTACAAATTTTATTTCTGCCACCTAATATTACATCTTTGATACAACCGCTAGACCAAGGTATAATTGCGACAATTAAAACATACTACGTAAAACGAACATTCCAACACGTTTTGGACAAACTGAATGATGAAACACTAACAGTCATTGATGTGTGGAAGAAATTCTCAATTATGGATTGTATCAATCAAGTTGGATTAGCGTTAACTGAATTAAAACCAGCAACTTTAAATGCGTGTTGGAAAGCGGTTTGGCCACAATGTGTAAAAAGCAAAGATCCCATCATCCCTAATACGACCGAATTTCCCAACATCATTACAATGGCACACAAAATTGGTGGAGAAGGATTCGATGATCTATCGTTTGAAGATATTGATGAATTGTTAACCGACAAAGCCCTAAGCGAAGATGAAATATTAGAGGTTGTCCTTGGGACTCCTTATCCCACAGAACGTAGTGATAATGAAGAAAATGATCCTGTTCTAAATGCAGATTTAATAAAAGAAGGTCTGGAACTGGCCAGAAAATTAGGTAATCATTTTGTCAAACATGACCCTAATGAGGAACGCGCTGGGAAGTTTCAACGTGAACTGAAGTTGTTGACAGCCTCTTACAGAGAATTATATAACGGCCTAACCAAAACACGAACACAATGATTAATAACTGAATTCGTTCGTAAAACCGGTGAAACATCAGCACCAGAGGAGACTCGTGCTGATTTTGCTGAAGAGATCACAGAAAGAATTTCATTAATAGAGGAAGAAGACAATGTCCACAACATTTCTAGTGATGGCAGTGATATTCCAGTCGTACGCAAACGTATGCGCCGTTTATTATCAGAAAGTGAAAATGAATAAAATCTTATGTGTAAAACAGATTTTTTTTGTTCATGAAGAATTTTTTTTCATTTCATATGCATACAAATTTATTTTAGTACATTTTAATTACATATTATTACATGTGTATTTTGTCGAAATAAAACAATAAGCTTAAAACGAATATTTTATGTGTTTTTTTTAAAATTATTTTTACTGATTTTTTTAGATCCGGAACCAATCTTCTTTTCTTCCATAAATACAATGTCTTTTTTTACACGAATTTTTTTTACACGTATTTTTCAGGAACGTATCTATCGTGTAAAAACAGAATTAGGTGTATACATATAAACTGGCATATATATATATATATATATATATATATATATATATATATATATATATATATATACCAGTAGCATGGCAAACCAGTAGAGTGAAAATGAACTTAACCAATAAAATAAAATAGCAAAAAAAAATAAAAATAAAATGGGGGGGGGAGGGGATAAAAAGTCAGTGCTGTTGAAGCATCATTCCTAATATAATTTAGAAAATACAAGCCAATCCAAAAGAAATTTAGTGGCGACCCCAGATCGGCACCCATTTCCGAATTATGTGAAATCTCACTAAAGTGGAAGCGTGGACTACCAATAATACGTGACCAAGTGAACTACAAATGAATGTGACCAAAATAAATTTTCAGTTCATTTGGTCCCATATTGTTGGTTGTCCCCGCTACCACTTTAGTGAGATTTCACATAATTCGGAAATGGATCTGGGGGCGTCACTAAATTTCTTTTGAATTAGCTTATATTTTCTAAATTATATTAGGAACATTGCTTCAACAGTACCCTCCTTTTCATTCCCCCCCCCCATTTTACTTTTATTTTTGCTGTTTTATTTTATTGGTTAAGATCATTTTCACTACTAGTTTGCCATGCTACTGGCATATATTTTATTTAAGTTTATTTTTCAACATGTAGTGGTTTGTTCTTTTCTGCTGCCACTGATGTTAGCTTTTCTACTATTTTTTCTTATTTATTTTTATTACATTTACCTTTTATCCCTCTATTTAATTTTTGGATTATATATATATATATATATATATATATATATATATATATATATAGGGTGGTCTGTAATTCATGGTACAACTGGCAAGAGGCTGATTCTTCATAAAAAAATAAGTTGAAATTGCAGAATAAAATTTTTTCATATGAGGCTTCGTTTTTGAGAAAATCAACTTTAAATATTAGTTGAATACGCATGCACTTGACTAAGACACTGTTGAGTGGATCTCGATACAAACCACTATTTACTCTTCTGTTTGTATACAGTGTCACAACTTGGCCTGTTTATGATACAATGTCATCATTTGTTATCATCAGTCTTAGTATTTTAGTTATTATCAGTATTCACTTCAGTTTCTTTCAACCCATTGATATGGCAAGATACAGTAATTGCGAATACACAGATATGCTTCTTGCATTAGGAGCATGTGCTGGAAATGCTTCTGCTGCAGAAAATTATTACAGAGAGTGATATCCCAATTGTCATCATCCAGACATTCAAAGAGTAGAGCAAATGCTGTCCAACTGTGGTTTGTTCCATTCTCTGCATCAAAATTGCAGACATTTTTGATGACTGCCTAATCATACAGAAGAAGAAATCATGACGGATGTCAATAATAATCCTCGTCTTAGTACAAAAGATCTTTCTTCTTGGCATAACATTAGCAGGCTGACAATTATTCACGTACTACGTGAGAACAGGATGCATCCATTTCATGTCTAGAGAGTGCAAGGACTAAGTGCTCATGATTTTGTTCCACAAATGGCTTTCTGGCATTGGTTACTTATGCATCCACAATTTTTATCACAAATTTTATGGACTGACAGTCCAAAATTACACGACACGGAATTTTCAAAGTTCCTGACTTTACGAGTTAATTCGTTCCTAGCGCATGCTTGTAAAGGGAAAACTCGTAAAGCAGGAGTTTATTTCCCATAGACAAAAAAAACAGGGGTTACATTCTCAACAATGAAATTAGTTAGCTCAATAGTTTGTTTAAACAATGATTGATTTGTCCTAAGAAATGAAAATATAGCCTTTAAAATCAAGCAAATTATAATTTAAAGAAATTATTTATGATTTACAAATGTTAAAGAATGTTTATTCTTCATCATCATTGACTAAATGCACAGTTCTTGATCACTCATTGTTTGGTTGATACTCGTTGTTGGTTCATTGCACAAGGAGAGGTATTTGTTTCCAAGATCTCTTTTCTTTATAAATGTCACGATAGCATGCATAAGCATTTTTGAACGGCATGCACAAATTTTAACTAACTAACATGATACGTGCAAGTGAGATTGCAACTAACATGATTTGTGCGGAGTAACAACTTTGCGAAGCTTAAAAAAAAAAAGGAATGAAGAGAAGATGCTGAAAATTTTATGTTTTTTATATGATTGAAGATTGCAGTGAAGGGGAACACATTTAACCATAATAATGTAAAAACCCACACAATTCCAGCCATCAGTTTTTCACAAAGCAATAACATCGAGTTTACTGCCTGTTTATAATATATTTCATTAACAGAAAGGCTCAATAAACTGGAAAGTGCAAATTGTTTTTATTGTTTTCTGGTTGTGGCCTCCAGAAATGTGCTTTAGAAAAATACCACAAAGCCGTTCAGAATTGATTCTTATAACAGAACATATGATAACGATAAAAGTGTAGTGCATTTTAATGATTTGTTGGGTTGAAGAACAATTTACATTATAAAAATGACCTTTTGGATAGATAAATAGCTTAGTTATAAAGCGAAAATTTCAAATTCCGAGGTCTTGGAACGAATAACTCAAAAACAGTGTGTTGTTGGATTCACATTACGATGTTTTCATGATACGGTGGTGTCTCTGGAATGGATTAATATCGTAAAGCAGGGTACATTATTGTATAGCTATGGGCATGGTTTGAAATGCGATATTTACGAAGTTTAACATTCATTTTTTGCAATTAATGTTCATATTTTCGATTTTGTTGATACATGAGATAAAAAACTCATAAACGCGGGAACTTGTAAAGCAGGAACTGCCTGTGCATAATATGCATTGGTGGGCACTTGAAAATCCTCACATTATCGTTGAAATGCATTTTCAAGAAAGGTGAAGCATGAACGTCTGGGCTGGTATAATCGGTAATGAAATCATGGGACCTTATATCCTTCCAGATAATTTAAGGGGTGCATTGTACTTACACCTCTAATGCAACGAATTCTCTAGACTATTAGAAAATGTATCTTTGGATACTAGAAGAACTATGATTTTCCAGCATTATGGTGCCCCAGCTCATTTTACTCAAGAAGTGAGGAACTTTTTAAATGAGTGATATGAATGTTGGATTGGTCATGGCAGAAAAATTGCTTGTCTACCATGGTCACCGGATTTTGACACCTTTAGACTTTTGAAATGAGGTCATATCAGAGCAATCGTGTATTCCGAAGACATCATCAGTCTTGTGCAATTGATGGAACGGATTGTACTGGCATTTGAAATGTTAAAAACTGGAAACGCACTGGAAAGGCTTCAAGATAATCTAGTGAGAAGAGCCCAAATATCGTGTCTCATTTTAATTTACATACCTTATGTTAAAGTACACACTGGACACTGTAAACAGAAGAGTAAATAGTGGTTAGTATCAAGATCTGCTTAATGGTGTCTTAGTCAAGTGCTGCACGCATACTCAACTAATATTTAAAGTCGATTTTCTCAAAAACGAAGCCTCATATGAAAAAAATTTATTCTGCAATTTCAACTTATTTTTTCAAGAAGAATCAGCCTCTTGCTAGTTGTACCATGAATTATGGACCACCACTGTACACACACACACACACACACACACACACACACACACACACACACACACACACACACGCGTGTGCACACTGTGTACTGCTACTTTATTAGGTACACTCCTGCTGTACACACAAATGGTTTGTCCCACAATGTTGCAAGTCACATGACGACAGTTGTGGATATAAATACAGCAGAACAACCTTTCTAGTATCAGTTAAGCATACAAACCGTAGCAAGAATGGGGAAAAGGAGTGATCTAATGGACTTCGAATGTGGCATGGTAGTAGGTGCAAGACGTGCTGGATAAAGCATCTCTGAAATGGCAGTTCTCCTCAACTTTTCACGCACCACAGTTTTAAGGGTGTATCGAGAATGGTGCAACAAACAGAAAACATCCTCTCAAAGGCACTCCTCTGGAAGAAAATTGCTTGTTGATGAAAGAGAGGCCAGAGAAGGATGGCTAGAATTGTGCAAGCAAACAGATGGGCCACAACGTTGCACATCACATCAGAATACAACCTTGGTGCTCAAACAAAATATCACAATGGACCGCCGACCGGGCTAGCCGGGTGGATAAAGTGCCTGCCTAGCAACCCAAAGGTCGCGGGTTCGATTCCCGCCTCGGGCTTGGATCAAAGTACTGCAAAAACCTTGGGAGATGCATTATGGCCACAGAAGCCTATGCGCCAACAACTACCAAAAAAAAAAAAAAAAAATCACAACGGACCACTAGTTGCACTTTGTCGCGAATGGGCTACAACAGCCGACGGCCACATCGCATATCTTTGTTATCAATGAAGAATAAGAGAGCACACTTCCTGTGGGTACAGCAACACTAGCACTTGACTATTGAGGATTGGAAAACAGTTGCTTGGTCTGACGAGTCGAAGTTCCTGGTGCATCATGTTGATTGAAGGCTCAGAATTTGGCGAAAACAACATGAATCCATGGAACCGTCATGTCTGACTACTACCGTGCAAGGTGGTGGGGGCAGTGTTATGATGTGGGGATTGTTTTCTTGGCACACATTGGGTCCATCGATACCCATAGATTCACGTCTGAATGGCACATCATTGCTGACCAAGTGCATCCATTCATGTTAGCAGTTTATCCTCAGTCAGATGGTTACTTCCAGCAGTATAATGCGCTGGTACACAAAGCCCGAATCACTATGGAATGGTTCCAGGAACATGACAATGACTTTTCTTTGCTGCAGTGAACTGCTCAGTTCGCAGATCTCAACCCTATTGAACATCTTTGGGATGAGCTGGAAAGGGCTGTTCGGTGCAGGCCTACCTCTGTCGAATCTCAAGGAACTGCTTGGTATTCCCTTCCTGCTCAACATTTTCAGCATCTTGTTCAATCCATGCGTAGATGAATTCCGGCTATTTTGAAGGCTAAAGGAGGCTCAACGCGCTACTAGGTAGGTGTACCTAATAAAGTGGCAGCACTGTGTGTGTGTGTGTGTGTGTGTGTGTGTGTGTGTGTGTGTGTGTGTGTGTGTGTGTGTGTGTGTGTGTGTGTGTGTGTGTGTGTGTGTGTGTGTGAGATATTAAATGAGCAAAGAAATAAAAATATGGTAATGAGTAAAAAGAGCAAAGAAATAAAAAAAAGGAAATTGTGGTATATGTAAAAAAAAAAAAAAATTTACACAAGTTTACAAATAAAAATAAAAAAAGATAAATATGTTGTCATATATCACACAACCCTGCTGTCATAATCATGAGTCAACCACCAGAATTGCACAAAAAACTCTTTGCTGTTTTCTATATTTCTTTTCTCTGTTTCTGTCCTTTCTATTTTTTCTATATTTCTTCAATCTTTTAATTTCACTTATTTGCTTATATATACATATGTATATCACATACATATCATATTTAAATATGTATATCACTTATATTTATTATGGTTGTTGGGTACTTTCTCTGTATCAGTAGCCCTTGTACATAAATATCTTTGCTCCTTTCCTTTTTTCTTTTTCACTTTCTTCTGTTTCCCTTTATATAATATTTGGCTTACACACACTCTCTCTCTCTCTCTTTTCTCCCCCATCCCCTCGTAATGGACTGTCACTGGAAAGCCGAACAGCTCTGCATGCTAGTGTGGTGGTAATTTGCACCTTGTCGCAAAGTAGTAGCATCAGCAGAGATGGAACTAGACAATTTTACTCCTGGGGTAAAAGCAATATAAGTATGCTTCAATTATATGTAGGTAGTCAACCTTTATGAATTTATAAAAATTACTATTGTAACAATCTATGATTGCATATATTTATTAATAAAATAATTTAAATAATAAAATAAATATAACAAAACAAAAATATCAAAGAAAAAGAAACTTCCAAATATTGTTTATATCTGCAGAGACTTGTTTCTATATAAACTACAAAGAAAATATGTATAACTACAAAGAAATAAAAAAATCACAGATAGTTTGTTTATATATCTAGAATAAAATCCTAGAAACGAAATATTTCAAAATATAATAGAGTAATTTTAATATATTATAACATAAACTAAGAATATGCAATGAAGAATTATTATTTTAATAGAATTTTTCTCGCTTTTGCTAAAGCAAAATCATCAATAATTTTATCATAATTTATGTTTTGTGCAACATGATTTTCAATGGATATAGTTGCTGTGTTGGTTAGTAAATCTTGTCCAGGTGTTGATCTGAGGTGATTTTTAATCAGTTTAAGTTTAATGAAGGATTTTTCACAAGAAGTTACTGTTACAGGCAAGGTAAGAAAAATTCATAATGCTGTTTCTATGTTTGGATAAGAATCTATTAGACAATACTCATGAATGAATTAGAGAAGTTGAAAGGGGGTTTCAAATTTTATATCCTGCTGAATTGATAAACGTGATTTGAAACTTTCAATTTTTGTTGAAATATTCGACACATTTAAATCTTTGTTGTATTTTAATGCAAGTTCAGAAGCAGCCTTCTGCAAGCCAGATTTATTAATTAATGCAAGTGAAGTTCCAAATAGAAAATTAACTCTGAAGAAATAGTATTCAGTTTTTCAAATCTAGTGCTTAAGTCCACTTAAGAACAAAATTGTTGTTCTGCAGATAAATTGAAATTGTCCAAAAATCCGTAAAGTATCATTCTGTTTTTTCTTTCATCTGGAAATGTAGCTGGTATATCCATTTTTTCTGCTGTGGTAGCAGCATATCTGAAAATATCTTGAAATTCATTTTCCCAAAGTTCTTCGAGATTTTTTATCAATCTGCTTATTAATTGGGAAGAGTTATGTATGCAAAGCTTTTTATTTCACAATGCTTTATTTACACATCAGTATTATGAAGAATTTTATTCCATATAGCCAATCTGCATAAAAATGGATTTGTAAAAGTCTATTTGTAAAAGCAGACTTTGAGCAATATTGATAGTTTCTGCATTTGCAGACATATCTTCAGTATTAAGACTTCATGAACTTTTGTTATTTGTAAGAGCAAAGATTTTATAGCTCTTTCTTTGGACGATCATCTTGTGTGTCTGTATGTCCTTTAAGTGAAATCTTCAAAGTATTCGTTAAAATTTCCCAGCAACTAGTGGAATCAGAAAAAAAGTAAATATTCTTTGAACAACTCCAAAAAAACTGATCATTCCAAATATTATTGATGTTGCGTGTACAGCAGCTAAATGAAGGCTATGTGCTGAACATGGTACAAATGCTGTAAATTTTTTTTTTTCTTAATTATTTCCTGTATTTAGGAACATTTTGTTCACAGTGAAGCCCTCGATGCAGTTTCAAACTCTGCCAACATTTCATCTTTGGAAAGTTTATTTAAATATCTTAGTTGCCCTCATTTGACCCCTGATATTGCTAGAGTCACTAGTTCTTTGAATACTGTCCAAAATGTCAGAATCACTGAGATATTGAACATGACCATAGACAGGAGAAATTTTCTGAAAGGCGTGGATCACTAACTTCTCCGAAAAACAGATGACTGTTTTCCGGAGTAAAGTGGAACCACAAAACTGGTTGACCAGAGGTCATTATCTCTGTTGGGATTATGCCTTAATCTTCTGACTGGCTATGGCAAGCATATTCTAGTGCAACTTCTCGGTGTGTGGGATAGGTGGCTGTACAGGTTTTACAAGCACCACTAACATTGCAGAATGGTTATTCCTTTAACCCTTAATTCACACTTTCTAATTGCCTAAAGGGGAGGTGGGAACAATGCTTGCAAAGTTAAGTCTTTCGTAATCAGCTTGTTATATGGAAATTTTTTTCATTCTATGGAAACTATTTTAAATTTAATTATCAAAAGAAATTTTAAGAAATTCGCTATAAATAAGTTCATTAAACAGAAGTCGGACTGTAATTAAATGAAGTAATTTTAAAATACATAACTGATCGAGTGCACCTTTAAAATGCTGTGCTTAGGGCTAGGGCCCTGCTCGCCCCACCATAGTTCTGGCTCTGAGTGGTAGTAATGGCAAATGATGCAAGAAAGCAAGCTTATATAGCATCAGCCATTAAAAAAAAAAAAAAAAACACAGTTCACCCATCCATACCCTCCAAAAATTTGTCTAGTTTCCCTTTGAATTTGTTCAACCCATCCACTTCCACAACAACAGACGGAAGCCTGTTCCAACAACCAACTACCCACTGGCTTGAAGGAAAACTTCCACACATCTATCCTGCAACCATCCTTCCTCAACTTGAATTTATATCCCCTCGTGTATAGTCTCAACAAGTGGAAGAATACCATTAACATTCAGTTTACTCAATCCAGTCAAGGCTTTAAACTCCTCAATTAGATTTCCCCCAGGTGCCTGGTCTTGAGATGCTGCAAATTGCAGAACTGAAGCCTTTCTAGCTAAGAGCACCCTTTTCTTCCCTCCACACAATCTGATTGCCCTTCTCTGCATCTGTTTCAACAGATCTACATCCTTCATAAAGTGAGGCCTCCAGACCTGTATACAGTACTCAAGATGCAGCCTAACCATGGTCTTATACAAATGGATAATCATCTCCTTATCCATGCTAGCAAAGCTTCTGTATATCATTGAAAAAACCCCATGAGCTGTATTGGCAGCATGTCTGCACTTCTCTGAGAATTTCATGTCTGACTGCACAATTACCCCCAGCTCTCTTTCATTCTCCACTAACGTGAGTGTAGTATCTCACATTTGATAAGTTACTCTGGGGTTACTGCTACTCATGTGCAGTGCCTTGCATTTGTCAATGTTAAACTTCAAATGCCAATTATCAGCACTTAACCCAAGTTTCCTAGGTCTTGTTGCAGTAGCTCACCCTGATCACTGTTGTTAACCACCCCGCCAACTTTTGTATCATCTGCAAACTTAGACATCAAACTTGATATACCTTCAACAGTATTTATCAATAACATTGATGAAGGTATATCATCAATAATAACTCCTCTAATAATATTAGTGCACAAAGAGCAATTCCCATTGATAACCACTCTGTCTTCTTTCACTTAACCAACCCTTTTTCCATAGCATTAATTTGACCTTAATATCACATTGTTTCAGTTTTCACAGCAGTCTTTTATGTGCAACAGTATCAAATGCCTTCCTGAAATCTAAGTAGATGATGTCAAAATTATTTTTTGCATTCAGTTCCTAGGTCACTTCATCGTAGTAACCTATCAGATTAGTTAGACAAGACTGCCCCTTGACAAAACCATGCTGTAATTGCAGTATAATTGCATGCATATCCAAATGGTCATGCATTACTTCTTTAATCAGTGATTCCATTATTTTTCCTGGAACAGACATCAAGCTAACAGGTCTGTAATTACTCTTGTTGCCTTTTGATCCCCCTTTATGAATTGGAGATATATTTGCACTCTCCAGTCTATTGGGACCTCCCCTGAATCCTAGTATTCTCTTATAATTAGGCTGAGGGTTTGCTTACCTCCTTTGCTGTCTCATTATAATTGGATAGATTCCATCTGCCCCAGGTGCCTTTTTTATGTCCATCCTCAACAACTTCTCCTTCACTTTCCTTTCAGTTATTGTAAAATCATTTAGTTCCTCATTAGAGTTTGATCAACTTCTGGAATTCCTCCTGTGTGAATGTAGATGCAAAATACCTATTCAGTTTGTCTGTAACCTGAGCAGGGTCATCAACAGTTAATCCATAGACATCAAGTGGCCCAATGTGATTCAATCCCTTCTATTAAAATAGCATAAAGTCTTTGCTGTTTTTCTTTGAATTCTTTGCCAGAGACTTCTCATCTGCCTTAGCTTGGCTAACCTCCTTTGTGACTTGATTACAGAGTAATTTATATCTATCATAGGCTTCTGTATCACCTGATAATTTATATGCATTTCATGCACTTTTCTTCTCTGCCATGTGTCTCAATAGTCATCCATTTAGGTCTAAGTCTTGAACAGTATTTCTTTGTTGGCATGAAACGCCTAGTAGCTTCTTTGATTACTTCCTGAATACACCCCCACCGTCATCACTTGGTCCCACTGCATACAATTTATAAACTGTCTGACATATCTGTAGTCACCCTTACGAAAGCAGAAGCCTTTCCCTTTGAGTAGTTATATCTTTAATTAAATTCCATAGTAGTACACTGTGATTGCTGCCACTCAGTGAGCCTTTTACTGTTGTTGTTGTTTGTTATTTGGTTTTTAAGAGCATTAGCAGCTAAGGCCATATTGCTCTGGGGATATGCGGTGGTCATTCCCTGACCTTTCCGCATCCTCCGTATTTGATGGTCACAGGCTTGAACCCCGGTCTAATCAAGAAGCATGTGCTACGCAAGGCTACTCTTGCCCACCTGGCTACAGAGGCACTTGGCCTTTTACTTTCAGATTCTTAATGCAGGTAAAAGAGAGTGATAAAGTAAGTTATTGTATGTAGTAAACATATCACAAAGTTTCAAAAGGACATTATTGACGGAGCTCATGCATCGTTTACTTCCATGTTGGAAATGGCACTTCTTGTCAGTTGCTCACAGCCCACCATGGTTAAGATGTACAAAGAATGGCATTGAACAGGTCAAATCACCTCCTGTAAAGAATTACATGAGGTGGATGTTCATGGTGAGTGAAGGGGGCTGTGCATCTTATGGGCTGAACGGCGGGTCACTGTGTGACAGTTGACATCATAATACAGTATGCAGATTGCAAGAACACTATCCCAAATGATGATGTGCTACACACTCAGACATATGGGGTTCCACAGCAGACACCCTCTCCTCACTACAGATCATTGTTGATGGCAAATGTTGTGGCATCAACAACATGCTTATTGGACACTGGAAGACTGAAAGTGAGTTTGCTGGTCAGACGAGTCCAAATATCTGATGCAACACACGATGGATGCCTTCATATGTGTGGCACAAGTAACACGAATCCATGGACCCATTGTACATGGTGCCCACCAGTCAGGTGGCAGTGGTTGTTTATTATGGGGCACATAAGACCCATAGAGCATGTGACCCCCAGTTTCACTGGTCAGGTCTACCAGCAGCTGTTAGGACATGTGTGTCCTGCTATGTTGCATTTGTTCCAGGACTGAAACGAGATCTTCCAAGAAAACAGTGCATCCCGTCATCAAGCCCACACTGTGCCGAGTGGTTCTAGGAACACAGCGAAAATATCACTCATCTTGATTGGCCTCCAAATTCGTTTGACAATCCAATTGAACATCTGTGAGATGTTTTGGAACAAGAAGTGAGGTGTATGGACACACAACTGTCATTTATGCTGTCACTGTGATGTCTTCAGACAACTAGTGGAGTCAGTGCCTAGGCAAATAGTGACTGTTATCTGTGCACACGGTGGCCCAACACGGTATTAGGTAGGTGGTCATAATTCATTGATCACTGAGTGTAAGTATATATATGTATTAGAAACACTGAAATAAAGTTAAACAATAAAAAACAAGCTTTTATTTATCTTGAACTCTATTGTTTGATACATAGTACAAAGCAGAAGATAATTTATCTTTATATAGTGGCACCTGGAAAAACCATATTCATAGTCAGAACTAAGAAGTTGAAGTTGAGATAGTGATGAATGTTCAGTCTGAAATGGTATTCCCAGTGTGTTCAGCTAGTGCCTTACAATCTGAACTCATTTGAGCACTACATATGCTTATGTCAGTTAAATTCTGTTATACAAATCACTCATATATGCTTTATCTCAGTGTTAATGTTGGTTGCTACTTTTGTGTGCTTCTTTCTACTGCCAACTGTTTAAGCACTTCCATCAACATTACATCAGAAAAACCTTAATCCTGTATATATGTAGGACACTGCACCTGTGAGGTTTCTCTCAAAAATAGGAAACCTGTGTTAATTGTCGGAGTTCCACTGTATTTGGTGTATTATTTGAAGTAGTGCAATGCCAATGAAAATCATTGTGAAGGTATTTTTTTTTTCACTCTTTATTAGTTTTTCTATTTCTTGCTTGAATTTATTCAAACTGTCCACTTCCACAAAAACAGATAGAAATTTATTCTAGCAGTTAACTACCCACTGGCTGATGGAAAATTTCCTTGCATCTATCCTGCAACCATACTTCCTCAGTTTGAAGTTGTCTATTCTTGTGTGTAGAGTGAGCAAGAGGAACAATGCCATCAACATTGAGCTTGCTCAATCCATTCAAAGTCTTAAACACCTCAGTCAGATCATCTTGTAGTTGACTAGTTTTAAGATGCTATAATTTGCAGAACTGAGACCTTTCTAGGTAAGAGCATCCTTTTATTCCATTCACCAATCTCATTACCCTTCTTGTACCTGTTCCAGCAGATCTGCATCCTTGCTGAAACGAGGCCTCCAGTACTCAAGGTGTAGCCTGACCATTGCATTATAAAATGGGATAATCATCCCTGCTAGCAAATTACTATATATCATAGACAAAATCCAATGAGTTTTCCTGACAGCCTGTGTCAGGAAAGCTGATTGGATTTTCATTTATATTGGATTTGGATGATTAGAGGCCTTGGGGACAAAATGACCTCAACCTATTCTCAAACTTTAAATGGGTGAGAAGTCTGGCTTGCTTGACTCAAAGCTTGTACAAAAGGATGTGAGTGCCCAGCGGGCCACTTTAGGCAAGCAGAACTGGCCCTGTGGGATGATGGGATGCACTGCTAGGAGAATTTCATATCTGACTGCACAATACCCCCAGGTCTTTTTCATTTGCCACTACCCCAAGTTCTAGTATTACACAGTTGGTACATTAATATGGGATAACTGCTACCCATATGCAGTACTTCATATATGTAAATATTAAACTTCATTTGCTTTGCCATTTCTCAGGCCATCTGTCTAATTTTTCTAGATCTTGTTGCAGTAGCTTACCTTGATTACTCTCATTAACCACCTTGCCAACCTTTTTATCATCTGCAGACTTAGACATTAAGCCTTATGTACCTTCATCAATATCATTAACAAATACAGAAAACAATTGTCACAGCACCAAACACTGGAGGAGTCCGCTAATAACATTAGTCTAAAAAACAGTAGCGTCCATTGATAACACTCTTGTCTTCTCCCAATCAACCTTCCCTTTATCCACAACAGTAACATGCCCTTAAAGGCACTCTTCTCCAATTTGTACAGCATTCTTTTATCTACAACTGTATCCAAAGCCTTTCTGAAATCCAAGTGTATGATATCAATTATTTTTTTGCTAACAGTTCCTTTGTTACTGCATCATAGTACCCAGTCAGATTAGTCAGACATGATTGCCCATTAACAGATCCATGCTGTGACTGCAGTGTAACTGCACTTCTCTATAGGTGGCTCTTCATTACTTCTTTAATGAGTGACTTTATTAATTTCCCTGGAACTAACAGAAGTTAAGTGAACAGGTCTGTAATTACTCATGTCACCTTTTGATTGCCCTTTGTGAACTGGAGATAGATTTTCATATATCCAGTCCTCAGTGACCTTCCCTGAATCTAAAGATGCTCTCATAATTATGGCATAGGGTTTGCTTACCCCCTTGATGCCTTCCTTAATAAAATTGGATAGATCCCCCAGGTGCCATTTTTTATGTTTCGCTTCAACGGTTTCTGTTCCACTTTCCTCTCAGTTATCACAAAATTATTTAGTTCCCTCTTAGAGTTTGATTAACTTTTGAAAACCCTAGTAGCTCCTATGCTTACTTCCCCAGTGTTTCCCATTTAGTATTTGCTGTATATATCATCATCAGATGGTCCCAATGTATAGAATTTAAAAACTGTCTGAGAATACTGTGGTTACCCTTACTTAAGCAAAAGCCCTTTCCTTTCCTCTGGACAGTAGTTATGTCTTTAATTAAATCCCACATCAGCACACTGTGATCACTGCAACCCAGAAGGTCTTTTACCTGCAGGCTCTTAACGCATGAAGCATTGCTGTTGATAATTAGATCAGGAGTATTGCTTTCTTTTGTCACTTCTTTAACATTCTGGCATAGAAAACAGTCATTCAATAAATCCATAAAATTCTTGCTTGCTTGCGTGCACGTGTGTGTGTGTGTGTCCAACCCACAAGTTCCAGTCAATATCTGGAGAGTTAAAATCCCGCATTATAAACCATTCTGATTTACTGGCCTACTGTATTTCTCTGTACAGATGTTTATTGTACTCATTAGAGTCCTTAGGCCTATAACACACTCCTACATTCATTTTTATTTTCCCATGCTTATGTCACACCAAATCGATGCAATATTGTACTGTTCACCCATGTCAACTGGAGGTGCACTGCCTTAGATTTTTATGTGCTGCTTAACTAAGCATAATTAACCCCCCACCCTCTATTCTTTTTATACATTTGTACTCCCTATATTCAAATTCTACATCCCTTATATCTGAGTGATATCATGTTTCTAATGTCCCAACAGTGTCTGCATTTGATGTCTTCACCAGCGATTCAAATTTATTTATTGTATCCCTAGCATTGGTATACATGCAAGTATACATGCACCTGGTCTTACTCTTGTTACCCTAACACAGCTCATGTATTTACTTGTTTCATGATGACTCCCCAGCACCTTACTTTCCAGGCTGTTGCTGATTCAATAGAAGCAGTGCAAGAATTACTTTCACCTCTGCCTGCGGTTATTGTTAAACTATTAGTATACCCCCATGGTAGCAGTTTTCTGACCCACTTAACACTGCCTTGATAGCATCAGCAAATATTCTTGCATCCATTCTATTTAAGTGTATCCCATCCCTGTAGAAGCAGTCTCTCCTGTTAACAAGCACAGACCACCCTGTAAAAAATTCTACCCCATTAGCCTTGCATAATCTGTCCAGGGCTTCGTTGATTGACAAGGCTGTCATCATATGCTCCCTTGTATCATTTCTGGACAGAATTACAGACACCTTCAAATTTAACCCTTGCATTTTTTTTTTCAACATTGCCACTACTTGTTAAGTCTGGAGATCCTCTACTCTTAATATTATTTATTCTTGCAAAGCATATAGCAAATATTCTCATTCTTACATGCTCATATTCTCATTCAGCAAATATTCTTGTGCCCTTTCTATTTAAGTGTATCCCATCCATATAGAAGCAGTCTCTCCTGTTAACAAGCACAGACCAGAGAAAAAGAAAAATTCTACCCCATTAGCCTTGCGCAATCTGTCCAGGGCTGAATTAATTGACAAGGCTCTCATCATATGCTCCCTTGTATCATTTCTGTACAGAATTACAGACACCTTCAAATTTAACCCTTACCTGCAATTTTTTTTTCAAAAATTGCTCCCTCCATCATATCTGTGCAGAATTTGCTGACACTTTCAAATTTTACCCTTGTGAGTTTTTTAAACATTGCCCAGTACTTGTTAAGTAAGTCTGCAGACTTACTCTTAATGTCATAATTGCAAACGTGTACATCGGTATCACCTTTTGTGCCTAAAAAGATATCTGCTCTATGTCATCATCTACTTTTGTACCTGGCAGCCACCTATCTGTTTTGCACAATATATTTCCAGTTTTCCTGACAAAAGAGTTATCGACAACAACTAGCTTCTGTGGGGCCAGTGCATTCTGACTTGGGGATTGCTCATCTTGCACTTGATCTTCAGGCAACACAATGTGCCACTGTGTTGCCTGATGATCAAGTGCAAGCTCTGGCAATGATACGGGCCACTGAGAGCATGTTGTGTCCCCAATTTAAATGCTTCGAGGGCATCCACCCTGTTTTTCAAGCTCTCATAAAAGGTTCATAACAATGCTGATTGGTACCTAATATCCTCACTCTCCTTGCATTGAAAACATACAAAGATATCCCCCTTGGCAATATGTCCTGTTCCTTTGCTTTGCTGCTCTGGTGCTTCAAACTCAGCAAAGCAAAGAGCCCTTTGCTTTACTGCGGTCTGAGGCATGATTTTCATTCAAATTCGGTATAAGTTAAAATACATCACTAAACCAACATAGTGTTATTACCTAATGCAGTAATAACACTATGCACCAGCATAGTGTTATTACTGCATTATGAATTGATATTGCAATATATTTATATAATTAATAACATACACTATGAAGTGTATGTTATTAATTATATAAATATATTGCAATATCAAGCTTGTGGTATATGTATTTCCTATCCCCTGTAAAATGTAAGTTATATGTATAATGCTATACTGTTAAGTTTGTAAGTTCTAAGTAATTATAATAGATATTAAATTTATCTAACAGCAACGTACTTGATTCAAACTTTCAAGCTACCTATTTGCCACAATTAAAACACCAGAATTCCCATACCATGCACTCAATACTTTAGCTAACAATGGTAGCAGAAGTAGAATGTGGTTCATTAAGCAATTATAAACGATAAGTAACAAACAAATTCAACTACTCCAATTCACCAGTTACCTAGTGATAATATTACCATGCTACCAAGTTTACATTATGTGTATTAGACTATGCCCTTACACTTGAAAGTTAAGTTAAGTGTAATATACAGGGTGATTCTAAACAAATGTCAAAAAATATACAGGTGTATTCTGCACCTCGAATTTGAGAAAAAGTCCTAATAAAAATGGGTCTGTGAACTTCTTGTTTCTGAGATAAATCAATTTTATTTTAGTATGAATGTAGCTTACCATAATTGTGCAAGTAATCACAACAAGTGTTCAAAATGTGGCCTGCAATTCTTCAACACATTCTACTGGACTAGAATACACTATTGATTTCAAGTGATCCCACAAATAAAAATCAAGGGGATTTACATCAGGTGATCGAGGCAGCCATGCAACTGGTCCACCACGACATATCCACCTCTTATGAACGTTATGATTACGATATTCTCAGGCCACAAGACTGAAATGTGGCAGAGCTCCATCATGCATGAACCACACGTGCATTCTTCTCTCAATTGGAACATCTAATAAATTTGGAAGAACATTTTCTACCAAATTTTCTAACAACTCACAGTACAGAGGTCCTGTCAGCCTATTTGGTAAAACATATGGACCCACCAATGCATCTCCAAGGATGCCTGCCCAAATAATGATTTTCTTTTAATCACATGTGGATTCTCTTTGCTCCAAATATGAGTGTTAAGGAAATTAATAATTCCATGTCTTGTGAACATTGCCTCATCTGTGAAGAACACATAACGGAGGAAGTAAGGATTCTCTATACATTTATACAAGTACCATTGACAAAATTGTAGTTTACGTTGATAATCAGGTTCTAACAAAGCTTGTACTCATTGCAAGTGATAGGGATACAGTCTGTTTTCGTGTACAATTCTCTACACAACAGACTGTGAAACATCTTCAGTTGCTGTAATCCTTTGTGTACTGCTTAGATGATTATCTTCAGTTGCATGGAGTGTGCGATTTTTGAGTTGCTGCTGTTCAAACACTTCCTGTGTCATGTACATTTTTAGAAAATGAACTGTTCCCCTCAAAGGTGAATGAAGATGACTGAAAGTCTGAGCATGCGGGATTCCACAAGTAGGAAAGGACTCTTGATAAAGCTCTATGTGCCTATTCCCATTAGCACAACCATAACAGAAATGTATATCAGCCATTTCTGCAAAAGTGTATTCATTACCCATTATTTTAACATAAGAAAGGAATCAAAGAACATGGCTCTCTTACAAAACTGATAAACTGAAATCATAAATACATACCTTTGTTTTCATTACGTATGGTAATGTCATAAACAGATAATATCGACTATAACTGTTTTACTTTGCTATTTCTTATCTGATACAAGAAATATTTTCCATGTCAACACATATGCATGTTCAAACTTAAAATCAGTTTATCTCAGAAACAAGAAGTTTGCTGACCCATGTTTATTTGGAATTTTTTTTCAAATTTGAGGTGTAGAATATGACTGTAAATTTTATGACACATTTAGAATCACCCTGTATAATAAAATTATCCAACTAGTGCCAACTTACATGATTCAAATCTTTGAATCGTGTAATTCTAGTAATTTTATTGAAAAAATTAAATTACTAGAATTTTTCCTACCACTCGCTCAATAATACTATTATAATGGTGGCAAATTCAAACGATACAAAGGTTCTTTGTATATTAAGTAGTAACCTACAAAATCTCTAGCTAAATTAAAAAATAAACTACCAAGTGTGACTAGGACTATAAAGTTATTTATATAATATGATTTAATATGACAATTAGGTCAATAAAACAGCAGAATTTTTCAAAAAACGTATTCCTGGGAGTTGAAAATTCTTTGACTAACACATGGATACTCTCTTTCCCAAAATATGCAGCCACTAACAGATTACTTTCTGTGTGCTTTTTGCTATGGAAGATTTCATTGTGACTTGTGGTCCATGAGTGTAGTCTCCAGCATTTGATGGGCAGCTGAGTGATTGATGGGGTCCTCCTTTTAATTTCTTTGAGAACACCAATCCTGTTCGTCGAGACCTCATATAAACCCATCAGAATGCTGTTGGCATTTAATCTCCTCACACTCTCTGCAATGAAAGCACACAAAGACATCCTCTTTGGTTGTTTCATGTCCTATTACAGATAACTTGGCAAAAGGGTGGCTAGTAACACACTGAATGTACCTTTAATTTGCAAGAGAACTGTCATCAGCAGTTCTGTCCCAAGCCAAAGTATTATCACTTTTTCAGTTTTTTCTTTGCTGCTCTTCTTTGGGGCATAATTTAATTCTAAATTTATCTGTTATATTTACCTGTTATGTTTCTAAATAACTGTTGATTTTATAGATACTTAGCTAAATTCAAAAAAATAAGCAAGCCTATTTGTTTAAGACCTTTGAACTGTATATTTATTATAGTTTGAAATGCTGCAATTAACTGCTACAATGTACTATGCTACGATTTACTAGTTACGGGATAAAATGTTTTGCCCAAAATTGCCAATAACAAGAGGCTCTATGAATAATAAATTGTTGCTTATTAAACTGTTAGCGAAATTTAAGCTAATATATGTGGTTAGGACAATTAATATTTATTAAACAAAATTTATGTTATTAAGTAAAAAAAAGTCTAAATTTTCCGATAACTCTGATTTCGACAGTTTGAAATTTCAGCAGCTACATAGTATGGCCATGACCATAATTCGCAATTGCTTGATTTAATTCAAAGGAGAATACTGTTTCATCAGAAATTTCTCAGATAGTTCATTATTGATCAGAATGAATTTTTTCATAAACTTTAGTAACCATTTCATCACTGCTTGAAGTTACTGGTTGACCTGCCATCTTTGACAGATTTTGGGCCATTTAAGAGGCACTTTAACCACTGAACAACTTTACTCTCCCTTCCCCTCTCCCTCCTTCCTCATTTTTTCCCCTTTCTCATTTTTTCCCCTTTCTTCATCTTGTTCTGTCTTTGTATCCATTATGATTGAGGCAGAGGCCTAAAACAGATGTGAAATTCACTATGTATTGTGCATTACTTTTTAGGTGGAACAGGAAGCAATTCAAGCAAGTTATGTGATTAATACTCATAATCTTGGACCTATGCTTCCACTGCTTCTTTTGAAATAAGTAAAGTCTAAAAAGTTTTGATCAGACATTTTATGCTTAGCATAAATGGTAAATATTGAAAAAGTTCTTTTTTGAAAAAAAAGTTTATGCTTACATAATTTTTTGCTTAACCAAGGGTAGAACGTTTGACATTTTACAAGGTATACAGCAACAGAAAGTTTAGTTAATCTGTATTGCTGATATAAAACACATTAAATGGTCATATTTGAAATACGAAAAATATATTTATGGTTTTGCCCACACATTTCTATGTATTAATTACTAGTCTGAAAGTTTATGCTTCTATGCAGAGACATACTTTAAATCATAAATTACTAATTTTTTTTATAAAGAAATGCACAGGGAAAATTTTTATAAAAAAAAATAAGGAAACATTCTAATAAAGGCTTAATTTTAATGATTATGAATGTCTTGATAAATAATGTGAAAATATACAAGAGGCTTGTATATTTTCACATTACATACACTGAGTTGACTTTGCAGTAACAACACCTACCTAAATACCTCATGGGGCCACTTTTTGCCTGGGCAAAAATACCGCCCCTACATCTCTTCTTGGCATAGGCTCCACAGGGTATTACTGGATGTCATGTGGTACTACTACCTATGCATTGCACAATGTGTCCACTAATGCGTGCACATTGTCAGGTGGAAGGTTGTAGCATTGAATGTCCTTTTCCAGTAGGTCGTAAACATGAACAATTGGACAGCCATGGGAGAATGGAGAATTCATTGTCATGTTCCTGAAACCAGTTAGCAACCTACTGGGCCTTGTGGCATGATACATTATCTTCTTGATAGATGCTGAAGTTGTCTGGATACACTGTCATCATGAAAGGGAGTACTTGGTTAGCAGTGATAGAAAGGTAGTTGTTCCCATTGAGCCATTGATTAAATGGTGATCAGAGAATCCAGGGCATGCCACAAAAACAGTAACCAAACTATATAACATCGCTGCCTCTAGGCTGCCAAACACCAATTGTGCATCCAGGTGCCATGGCCTCTTGTTGCTTTCTCCAAATGTGAATATGTCCATCAGCATGAAGGTGCCTCCGTAGCCAGGTTGCCAGGAGCAGCAGTGCATAGCACATGCTTCTTGATTAGATCGGGGTTCGCGCCTGTGACCACCAAATATGGAGGATGCGGAAAAGTGGGAATGACCACCGCATATACCCGGAGCAATATGGTCTTAGTTGCTAATGCTTCTAAAAATCAAAAAATAACAATAAATAACCATCAGCATGATAGAGTTGGAAATGAGATTCATCAGACCAGGTGATAGATTTTCATGTACCCATGCAACACTCAGTTTCTTGTGTCCCACATTAAGCATGGGTACTTGTGACAGCAGTTGACTATATGAGCTGATATCTAGCTGAGGGGGTCAAGGTGTGTTTAATTTTGGTCTCCAGGTTTTCTCTATATGCCACTGTAGCATCTTAAAAGGTATAAGGCCAAGGCTGCCAAGTGTATGCAAGTATGTATGTTGAGTGTATGTATGTATGTATGTAGTGTATGTATGTAGTGTTGAGTGCCAACTTCGAGTTGCTGGCAACTTCACAGCCAGGGGACACAAAGTCCCCAGGAGGCACACCTGGGTCCACTTTCTGCTTGAGACATTTACTGGGACTATCAGGCAAGCCTGGGAGCCCTGAATTTTCAAAGAAAGGAAAATAGAAGGAATAGTATTGGAAATGGTAAGGTAGGAAAGGGAATGAAAGGAAGAGACGTTCCCGAAAAGAAGAAAATAGAAGTAGAGAGATTGAGATATTACTAGTGGACAATATGAAATCAATAATTAATTATATGCATTACTATATACAATTTCACTGAAGCTGCTAAGTTGGCAATGCCCAAGAATAAGTTTAAACTTGTCATTACTTAAACTAAATCAGAAACATCCAGCTGCCCACTTGCAGCCATTAAAAAAATTTAAACATATTAATTATTGCAACGCCCCTCCACACACTGTGGATTTCCAAAACAGCACAGGGGTAGATAACCTGCAGCCCGAACTCTGGCCTGTGAACATGCATAATGCCTGCGGTCGTTTTTAAAATATATATAATAAAAGGCCCACCGAACAATATATATATATCATGAAATTATGTTTATTGTGTTTTTATTATATTTGCTGTTATTAAATTGTTTTTAACATATTTATTGTGAAACATCTTATTAATAAAATGAATTATATGTATGAGTATGTATAAATATTTCAATAAATAACATAAAACTGTTTTTGACAATTTTTTCATTATACACCACTTTAATTATCCTAAAAATAATCCTAAAACTCATGGAAAGCAAAAAAAAATTTGGCTTTGTGAATCTCACAGACATTTTATTTGGCCTGCCATTTAAAAAGGTTGCCCACCCCTGGTCTAGCATATAGCCCTTTTGAATATTGGTCTTGCTATTCCTACATGGTACTGGCTACTGGTTGATTAGCTGGGTAACTGCTGCTTTTCCAGTACCAAACTGGCAAAAACACGTGGTACTCACCATGAGCATTGACCACATTGTGGCTGTCCCATGTTTGACCTTTGGCTGGTTGATTCTGTTGAGTTAGTCATGGTATTCGTGACACCACAGAACTGTAGCTGTGGTGGAACTTACCATGTTTCAAGATACTGGATCCTGAACGTCTTGCCCACACAATTATTCCATGTTTGAAGTAGGAAAAATGTCAGCGCTGCCCCATTCTTCCTCAAAGACACTCAAAAACTGGTCACACTACATGTGCAAACCACAATCTTATATTAGCCCTTCCTGACTTTGAGTCTTCATCAATGCCACAGACCAATCCATTGCTACTCAAGGGGGGGAGGGAGGGATTGCTAATGCTAAGCCAACTCTGTGTATATCTTTATAATATATATTACACACTTAGTTTTAATTTTTAATAGAGGCTTATATCTATTAAAAAATAGAAGTAAGCCTGTTTTAAAAATTAGATAACATACACAAACACAAAAAATTCAGATACATACACATATGCAACAGACATTAGATTAAATATAATAATAACTGCACTGTGGGTTCAACTGACATGTAAACTGCATTCTGTGATATGTTAAATTGGTTTTCAAGTATGGAGGAATAAAATTATGCATATAATCCGTATATTGCATCACAAGATCTAGTATTAAAGTATGGAAGGAATATAAAAAAATGTGCATAAATTAGCAGATGAAAGAAACTAATTTAAAAGAAATTATTAAATATAATGCTAAAAATACAAAGTCTAAGTTTAAGCCAGCAGGAATTCTTACTTCCAGTCTTAAATACATTGCCAAGAAGATAGTGGAACCATGTGAGCAAAATTTAACTCAAGTTAAAAAACCATCATAAAATTATGAGCTGATTAGGGAAATAAAGAATGTAAGAAGTTAGTTTCAAATAGAACTGTCTTTTTTTGGAGGATATGAAACAAGTTAAGGTATTCAGATTACCTGTGTTTTGAATATTTGCTGCTTTGTGTGCTTCATACAATATAAGTTTGGGGCTGATAAGTACCAAAAAGTTATAAATAGGATTATTCTCTGTAATCTATATATGTTTAGATGTATTTATATCATCTGGGAACACTGTATAAAAATTTTCAAGCCAATACCTGTAATTGTTTGTACACAGCAATAATAGTTAATATATAAGGTGATTTATCTTTGCAGCTTTAACCCTTCCACTCAGAGAATTAGTCGATATAATATTATTGCTACAGAGTCACGGACATTATCTGGTGTAGCATCTCTTCCTTCACCTTCATCAGCTTTTTCTTCTCCATTATCCTCAACAGCAGTTTCCAAAGAAACTATACATTCCCTTCCACATATACTCAGTCCAGAACTTGCTGTACCAACGCGACCTTCTACATTAATAAGTCGATCACATGCGGCATTGCATTTGTTAGGATGCTTGGACACTTTAACTGCAGCCCAAGAACAAAATCTTCAGGTACAAAATGATGAACGTTCCAGACAAAGCCTGAACAAAGTTTATAGTAAAGAAGATTTTTCTGTTGTGAACAGGTTTGAAAGTAAGTTTTTTTTTTTTTTTTTTTTTTTTTTAAATTTTTTTTTTTTTTTTTTTTTTAGAAATTGTTGTATTAGTAATTTTACTGAAGGAATAGAGTATTGTAACCAAATGTGTTAGAGTTTGGGGTTATCTTCACTTCATCCAACCATGTTTTGGCAGTATTACTAGCCAACACAAGCCGACTGGGCTAGCCGAGTGGGTAAAGTACCTGCCCGGCAACCCAAAGGTCGCGGGTTCGATTCCCGCCTCGGGCTTGGATCAAAGTACTGCAAAAACCTTGGGAGGTGCAATATGGCCACAGAAGCCGATGCGCCAACAACTACCAAATCAACTAGCCAACACACACACACGCACACACACACACACACACACACACACACACACACACACACACACAGCTAGGCTGGAGAGAGTTTCTTTGGCTAATTTTAATGCAGATAGTAAGTTACTTTTCAGATTCATCACAGAAAGGGAAGTTGTATATTATGTTCACAAGACTGAATTGCCATGGTTAACACTAGCCAATTACAGCCACAAATGGAGGGAAGGCTTTATGAAGGTCTTCTGGTCAATGATGGAACTTCAAAACTCAGACACTTTTCCAAGTGTAACATCAGCATATGCTTTGCTTACTTTGAAATCTGATGAGTAAGATGGATCACCAATCTGCACAAAAACTTTCAGAAATTATGTTATGAGCTAACACATTGTCATGGTGTTGAATTAAGTCATTTCACCAATGATTGAACAGAATCCTTAACCACTTCATTTCTGTTCAAAATAATAAGCAGCTTGATTAACTGTTTGACTATTAAAGATGAATTTTGAATGAACAGTACTGTTGATGTTGAAAAAATAAATGAAGATATCGACGATGATTTGTGGATCACAAATGTTCTTACTGTTTTTGTGGCAGGTGGAGCCTGCCACCAAGTAGTAAGTATTTTATTAAAAAAAAAATTTAAAATAAGATAAATTTTATTTGTTTGATAAATTAAATTTTAGTTGTTTTATCCATACTTTTTATTGGTTAAATGATGCATGTGATGCAAGAAAGCAAGTGTATGAGCTTATGCAGCATCAGCCAAAAAAAAAAATCACACCATTCCCTCCAAATGCCTGTCCAGTTCCTCCTTAAATTTATTCAGCCTATCAACTTCCACAACAACAGATGGAAGTTTGTTCGAGAAATTAACCACCCACTGGCTAAAGGCAAATTTCCGCACATCTATTCTATATCTGTCCTTTCTTAATTTGAATTTATGCCCACTTAGGTTCGTAATCTGAACAAGTGGAAGGATCCATCAGAATTCAGCGTGCTCAACCCATTCAGCGTGCTCAACCCATTTAGTGGCAAATGATGCAAGAAAGCAAGCTTATACAGCATCAGCAAAAAAAAAAAAAAAAAATAATAATAATAAATAAATAAATAATCCCATTTTACCTCTCCTTCCCCTCCATTAATTGTCTAGTTTTTCCTTGAATTTGGTCAAACTATCCACTTCCACGACGATGGATGGAAGCTTCATCCAACAATCAACCACTTGTTGGCTGAAGGCAAACTTCCACACATCTATTCTGCAACCATCCTTCTTCAGTTTGAATTTATGTTCCCTCGTGTGCGTAGTCTGAGCAAGAGGAAGAATCCCATCAGCATTGAGTTTGTTCAAGCCATTCAAATCTGTAAACACCTCAATTAGAGATTACCTTGCAGGTGCCTAGTCTGCAGTTTGCAGAACTGAAGCCTTTCTTGGTACAAGCGCCTCTTTGTTCCCCTCACCAATCTTGTTGCCCTTCTCTGTACCCATTCTACCAGCTCTAAATTCTTCCTAAAATGAGGTCTCCAGACCTGCATGCAGTACCCAAGATGCGGCCTGACCTTTCCCTTATACAGTGGGATAATGACTTCCTTATCCGGCACCTCTGTAGCCAGGTGGGAAGGAGCAGCAGTGTGTAGCACACGCTTCTTGATTAGACCGGGGTTTGAGCCCATCACTACCAAAAACGGAGGATGCGGAAAGGTCAGGGAATGACCACTGCATATCCCGGAGCAATATGGCCTTAGTTGCTAATGCTCCTAAAAACCAAATAACAAACAAACTTCATTATCCCTATTAGTAAAATTCCTGTATATCATTGACCAAAACCCCATGAGCTGTCCTGGCACCTGTCTGCACTGCTCAGAGAACTTCATATCTGACTGCACAGCTACTCCCAGGTCGTGTTCATTTTCCATTACCCTGAGTGTAGTACCACACAATTGATACGATATTCTGGGATCACTGCTACTCACTTGCAGTACTTTGCATTTGTCAATGTTAAACTTCAATTGCCATTTTTCAGCCCATCTGCCTAACTTTTCTAGATCCTCTTGCAGTAACATACTGTCATTACTGCCATTAACTACTGTGCCAAACTTTGCATCATCTGCAAACTTGGATATTAAGCCTGATATGCTTTCATCAATATAATTGATAAATACAGAAAACAATAATGGGCCCAACACTGAACCCTGGTGGACTCAACTAATACAATTAGTCCACAAAGAGTGTGGACTAATGTTATTAGTGGAGTATGGCAATACCTTGCATTTGTCAGTGTTAAACTCAATTGCCATTTCTCAGCCCATCTGTCTAATTTTTCTAGATCTTGTTTCAGCAGCATCCCTTCATTACTTTTGTTAACTACCCTGCCAATCTTTGTATCCTCTGCAGACTTAGACATTAGCCCAGCACCCAACCCTGGCAGACTCTAATAACAACATTAATCCACAAAGAGCAATGTCCATTGATATCCACACTTTCTTCTCTCACTCAACCATTCCTTTATCCACGCAGCAACTTTCCCTTAATGTCACATTGCTCCAATTTGTACAGTAGTGTCTTGTGTGCAACAGTATTAAAAGCTTTCCTGAAATATAAGTATATAATATCAAAATAGTTTTTGCATCCAGTTTCTTTGTCACTGCATCATAGTATCAAATGAAATTGGTCAGACAACATCTCTCCTTAACAAACCCATGCTGTGACTGAAGTATAACTGTACTCCCGTTTAGATATTCCTGCTTTACTTCTTTAACCAGTGACTCCATTATTTTTCCTGGAATAGAAGTTAGGCTAACAGTTCTGTAATTACTCCTGTCACCCTTTGATCTCCTTTGTCAATTGGGGGTACATTCACACATCTCCAGTACACAGGGACCTCTCCTGAATCCAAAGATGCTCTTATAAATTAATAGATATTCTCAATTTAATTTTAATATTGCTATCCATCAGTTTTTTTTTGTAGGTTGAGGCTAATAGGATGCACAGATAACTGGAAAATTTAAATGACCCGAATGCTCAAATCCCCATGCATGGAGGATAAGAGAGTTTTTCTGCATTATCATAGTGGCTCAATCTCAACACTTTCTGAATTAATGGAAAAATATTCTTTCTTGGATCATCAAAAGAAATTGGCTTATGTTCTGCCTTTGTCATGAGTATCATAGGTTGCTGACTCTTGATTTGTCAGAAATGCGGTATTTGCCAAATCAGGCATCTGCTATTTAAATTTAGAGAATTGGCAGTAATGTGTAGCTGATGTGTTGATTAGTTGATTAAATGACCTGACCAAAGATTTATAGGGATGGTGGTTGTGATAGTTCAATATTTTAGATAAAGAAAATTTAGGATGTGTCAGATTGAAGAATCTGTTTTGATTCAAACTTATTATACTTTGTGTTATTTAGTTTTAATTTATGAGAGAAAATATTGTAATTAATATAATATTGCAGTTGTAGTACTTTTTTTTTTTTTTTTTTTTCTCTCTTCTTCTACTACTGAAGTATACAATTTTTACCACTGAAGTATACAATTGCATACTTCAGTGTTGTAGTATAATTTGAATGGTATTAGTTTATCAAAATGGAAAAGTATTTTGTTTTAAAGTTTCTTTAGTCTTAATAACATTAACATACATTTTCCCCCAAGTAATGTATTAATATATATAACTTATGGAGAAACATTTTTGCATAGCAGCCAACTCTCCAGATTTATGATGGAAAATCTGTCTTTTTTATACTTAATTTCACATTTCTCCATCTGGCTCTCATAATATATTTGGTGAAAAAAAGTTTATTTTTTTGAAAAAACTCAGTTTTTCTCCATCTTTTTTTTTTTTCTTTTTTTCCAAAAAACACTACCCTGTATGCATAAAATGTTTTATTTTATGTGAAAACATCCTTAGGAAATGTACACTTGAGATTGCATTTTCAACAATTTTCACAGTTCGATAGTAGAGAACGAAAGAAAATCAAAACCGTTTAAATTTTTAAAATTAAACAGCTAGAACCAAAGTTATGAATGATGTAACATTTTATGCTCAAGCCCGCTACTTACTCTACCGAATCAACGTCAGTGACTGAGCTAGCGTCATTAGCATCATTTAGGAAGTGACATCATTTGCTTCTCGCAATTGATGATCATTACAATCGGTTTTACTTCAGTCCGAAATATTTAGTGTGAATGATGCAACATTTTATGCTCACGCCCAGTGGTGAGCTATAGTGGGCTCGCAAGAGTCCATTGTTATTTTTTTTGGAAAATTTGCGAGCCCATTGTTGAGACGATCATTTATTTTACAAATGAAATCCTGGATGAAATTGAGTATCCGAGCCGAAACTACGGTGGGGCGAGCAGGGCCCCATTCCCAGCATTTTAATGGTGCAATCGATCAATTATGTATTTTAAAATTGCTTCATTTTTGATTTAATTACAGTTGGACCTCTGTTTAACCAAATTCTTCTTGGTAATTATATTTAAAATACAGTAGTTTCTGTTGATCGAAAATAATTTCCATGTAACAAACAGATTAGGAGAGACAACTTTGTATGTTCTCACCTCTGGCCTTTTGGTAATTAGAAAGTGCGAATTAAGGGTGAAAGGGATTACCATTTCACAATGTTAGTGGCGTCTGTAAAACCTATGCAGTCACATACTGAGAAGTCGCGCTGGTCAATATGCTTTCCATAGTCAGCCAGAGGATTAAGAATATTTCCGACACGGATAATAGCCTCTGGTCAAGCTGTGTTGTGGTTCCTGTTTACTCCGACAAACAGGCGTATGTTTTTCGGAGAAGTGAGTGATCCAAGCCTTCCAGTAAATTTCTCCTGTCTATGTTTACATGGTCACAGTAGCTGAATATCCGTGCGATTCCAACATTTTGCACAATATTCGAAGAACTAATGACAGTAGCAATGTAGGGGGGGGGATTGAGTCAACTAAGATATATAAACTTTACGAAGATGAATGTTGGCAGATTTTGAAATTTCATCGAGGCTTTCACTGTGTAGAAAATGTTCTAAAATATAATGGCATAGGGGCAAAAAAAAAAAAAAAAACTATGCATTATATCACCAATCTCCAAAAAACTAGCAAGAATTAAAGATGATTGCTAAAGAACTTGATGTGGAAACTACAAAGATCGGTCGTGTGATTGGGCTACAAGGAGCAGCTTGTAGCTTGCGGATGGCAATTGCGTGTTAAGGGAATTATCCTGCATTGTGCAAACATTTTGAATCAGAAGTTAAATATTCTGGATTGCTAAATCGACTTTTAAATCTGGAATTTCTTAACCATTTAGCACTAATGATCGACATCCTGCTGGAGCTCTTTTACCTTTCAGAAGCTTTACAGATTCACTAAGGTAAAAGCAGATAAATTGATTATTCGAACTATCAATGCTATTGCTAATTTGAAAAATTCTGAAGGAAATTATGAAGCTAAAATTGAGAGCATGTTGAAGTGGAAAGAATTTGAAGGAATAAAAATCAAAAGTAAGAACAGTAAAATTTCCTTGTGACAAGTTATTAAATGCATTGTTTTATCCTTAAAGGATAAGTTATTAATGCAACAGAGTGATTTTAAATTAAATAAAGAAAATAATGATACCATTGAAAGAAATTTTAAACATATGCTACCAGAAATTGTGGAATATGAAAGAACTTTCGTCTAGGTGGCAAGACGGTGAAAACCGAATAAGAAATTTGTTTTCTGATAAAAAATATGAAATAAAAATTAATGATTTTAGAGATTTTGATGAAGACAGTTTATCTTTAAAATCGAGTGAAATTCCCTTTTCAATTAAGATAGCCAGAAATATCTTTGAAACCATTGCGATTAGCAGTGCTGAAGCTGAGCGAGCTTTCAGCATAATGAATAATTTTGTGTGAATGAATGAATAATATTGATAATTAAACACGTTTCAGATTACGATGACCATAGATCTACATGGAAAACCATTGCTTCGATTTTATCTGGATTGTTATGCCAAATCATTCCTCCGTAATAAAAGCTCAGCTATTGAGCAATGAAGAAGATCGAAAACAAATTTATTTATTTATTTATTTTGTATGATGTGATCAATACATGAAGGAACCAGTTTTTTCTTGCTTCCTTCGTGTATCGTGGCTGGGATACCAACCAACCGGTTGGTTTGGCGCCATCGTGATATTCAGCCCGTGGCAGGAATTGAACCCGCGACCTTTGGGTTGCCAGGCAGCCACTTTGCCTACCTGGTTAGCCCGGTCGGCATATCGAAAACAAATATTAATAAAGAAGTAAATTGCATATGGCAATTTTTAAAATAAAATTTTCTTGAATATTTGTGAAATAATTTTTTTCGTGTAATTGTGATTTTTGTGTACCTTTTCTAGACCAGTTTGTTTTTTATGTAATATTTGTTTTTATATTCTAGAATATTTTGTGATAATTCGTTATTTGTAATATGGGTAATATTTTTATGTTATCTTTTTATTCGCAATATTAAAATTTTATCATGAAAAAAATGTATCATTATATTTCCTTAGTTGTAAAAAAAAAAAAAAAAAAAGTTGCGTTTCTGCCGAGCATGTGTCCTTCGCATTTCTTTTAGATATTTTGATATGTATATATTGATTACGAAATAAAAGAGCTTTTGTATTGTGATATTCTATTGATCATTCACAAATTTCCATAATTTCGGGAAGACAATATACAATGGGTTTATGATAACTGAAGTAAGAGATGTATACTTGCTGCTGCAACATGTCTAAATGTCTCTGCACCTAACAACGTATCTAAATGTCGGGGCACCTAACAATTGAATGTATGTTAGGAGTCCCAAACAGCGGCATATGCGAAAATGCAAGCTGAAATAAGAAATTGTTGACAAATTTTTGTATTGTTGCAGTCATATGACAAATACTTGCAGTCATACTTATTGCAGTAGTTACTGCAGGAAGTATGATTGTGATGTCATACTATTCAAAAATTCCAAAAAGTTAGAACTCAAGATATTGTACTGGTCACGAAAAAGGCGTCACACGCTCTAACTCTAATCATACTACTAGTGAGTGCTCCACACTGACTAGTAGTCTGAGCATGGGAAGCGCCTCTGGCAGACGTTGAGGGGTGACATCACTTCCGTGACCGATCAGATTTACTCTGTAGGTACCCCCCCCCCAAAGGATGTTTCACATCAAAAAGTTGGCAAAAGTGCGAGCCCATTGTTAAAATATTCACAGCTCACCACTGCTCACACCCCTACTTACTCTATCGAATCAATGTTGGTGACCGAGTTAGCATCATTACTGTCATATAGGAAGTGACGTGATTTGCATCATTTCTGTCTCGTATTTTCATTACCAATTGGTTTTACTTCAGTCTGAAAAATTTAATAGGTGTTGCCAAAGATGTTTTCACATCAAAAATTATTTTTACAAATACAGTGGATTCCAGTTATTTGGGCCACCGGTTAATCGGGGCAGCCGTTTATTTGGGGCAAATCTTAAAAAAACAGAAACCAGTCGAGAAAATAGCCAGGGTTTACTTCGCTTAATTGGGACAGCATGCCGTTTAATCGGGGCAGGAGACCGCAGCAGTGGAGATTACCCTACACTTGTCTCCGACGTTACCACGTGGTTCATTCGAAATTCTGGAGGTTACAATCATAAAACAATAAAAACAATTAGCAGTCGCCTGTTTATTGGAATGTTAGTGAAATCTATCATAAACGGACAGTAAACTCGATCTTACTGAATTTGCAATAATTCCGACAGCTGGAATTCTGTGGGTTATTATGATGAAATGAGTTTACACTTCCATGAAAACTTCAATCATATAAAAAAAATTAATTTTCAGATCTTCTCTTCATTTCTATTTTTAAAGCTTGGTAATTCATTACTCCGTTCTCACTTGCACGTATTGTGTTACTTGCAATTTGTGTGTGCCATGTTCTTTGTTATTGATTGCTTACTTTTTACTGTTTTAAATTTTAACCCCCACCACAAATGTCAGTGACCAGAAATGTCAACTAGTTCTTATGTACATATTACAGTACGTATTAATTATTCCGATTTTCACGTATCATTAATTTTTTAATTGGTAAGGTAATAAAGGGTAAATTTATGTTTAATATATATTTACTTTTATAGTCTGTGGATAATATTCCTTCTATTTTCTCTAATTAGAATCGCTGCTTAATAGAATTAAAATTCAATTCACAAACGTGATCACAATGACCGGCGCTTACTACACATCGTATAGTGAACGGTGGTACTTTACTATGGTGAGTTCGTTGTAACGGGATTTGATTGTACAGTGAACCAATTGTAAAGGGGGGGGGGTTACATTGTATTTTTAACTATTTACGTGAAACTTCTGATAATTGGGGCAGCCGCTTAATCGGACCAAAATGCACTAGTCCCGATGTGTCCCAAATAACCGGAAAGGACTGTATTATAATTACTTTTTAAAAAATAAAACTATGTTGTCATGGATTTTTTTTTTTTAAAAATTGCAAATTTCTGCTTGTGATCCAAAGGTTTTCAAAGATAAGTTCATGAACTTGAGAAAAAGACTTCTGAATCACAAACTTCTGATAAAAGTTCATAAAGAGGCCAAGCAAGTTGATAATTCTAAGGATGTCATCCTCACTCATATAGAAAGTGTTTGTGTTTATCTCTCCTGGCTTGAATAAAACAGTTTTCTTATTTCTTTTAATTGTTATGCCTTGTTTGAAAATCTCAATGTGGCTCTTCAATCGAATGTGTTTCCCATCCCCTGTACTCAAGAATTATTCCTAGATATACTCCCACCTAAAAGTTTGGCATCATTTTTCATTTTTCTTAATTTTCAAAGTTTAATTAAAATAAGATCAACTTGTTTGCCAACTTTTATTGAAATAATATTTAAGAAATTTCTAGAATATTCCAGAAAAGTGTAGAAGATTCTTGTATGTGGCAGAAGATTCCCGAATTCCAGAGAGAGAGAGAGAGAGAGAGAGAGAGAGAGAGAGAGAGAGAGAGAGAGAGACCCATTAGAATGTTATAGATGATTCTAGAGTATTCTAGAAAGTGGGAGCATTTTTCAATATTATAGAAGATTTTAGATGATTCTAGAGTGTTTTGCAATAATATAAAGTGAAGAGTAAGAGCTGTAACTTATAAAATCAAACCCCTGTCATTCAGCAAGTGAAATTTGGTGTAAGTTTTGTGATAAACATGGCAAAGAAATAAGGAACTTAGTGTTGAAAAAGAAGTGCTATTATAACTCTGTATAAAGTTGTTCCATGAGAAGTATTGCAAAAAAACTAGGTGTCAGTTAAAGGAGTATAAACTACCATTTGACGATTTGAGGAGACTGGCAGTTTAAAGGACAAACCATGATCAAGACAACTGTGCATAAAAATGGAAACACAAGATAAGACCATAATACTAATTTCTAAATGCAATCAACGACTTCTTGCACCCGAAATCCAAGCTGAGATCGATAGGAACAAAGAAATTCCCTGTGTCTACATCCACTGTAAAACTTTGTCTTAAACAAGCAGGATTTAATATTCATGTAGTGATCTGAAAACCCTTATTAAAATGAGAGAATCGAAATAAACAGTTGACTTGGGCTAAGAGAGAGATCAACATTGGACAATTAAAGAGTGGAAAAATGTACTGTGGACTGATGAATCCAAATTTGAAATATTTGGATCCAAGTACAGAGTTGATCTAAGATCAAATGAAGGAAAAATGGTGCCACATTGTTTAGCCTCTACAGTTAAGCATAATGGCTCCATCATGATTTGAGGTTGCCTTTTTTTTATGGAGTGGGTGACATCACCAGAATTGAAGGAATTTTCTTAGAAAAGAAGACTATAAAAACATTCTTGAATGTAATGCAACATCATCTGGACTTCGACTTTGTCGAAGAAAAAATTTTATATTTCAACGAGACAATGACCTGAAGCCCAGCTCTAAGCTGTGCAGGCATCATCTAGCAACTAAACTACCAGGAGGGGGTATTGCAAATTATGGTGTGGCCACATGAATCCTCCTTACTTAAACCTGTAGATCTTTTATAGGATTATCTAGATTGTCAAGTCCATGAAGTCTGCCCATCTTTGCAAAATTTATCATGAACCTTCCAGATCACTTGGAATAATGTTAGTGAAGACACTATTATCAAATTAATCACCAGAATGCCACTTCTGTGTAAGACATTGATAAAATCTCATGAAAAATCAGTATAGTTGCCAATAGTATAGTTGTCAAAATCAGTATAGGTATCACTAATCATTTCAATGTTTTTTGCTGTAAATTTTTCAATGCTTATTAAAACATCTTAAAATACGTATGTTGTTTTGTTATATTAGCCCTTATGTTGTCATATTTGAAAAAAAGAAAATTATATTTGGTAATATCAATAACTTATCTGATAATCAAGAATGTAGTGTTCTAGTAGTGTTTTTATCGTCTTTTTATCGCTTTTATATTTATATTTTAATGCATTTTAACTTATTTACTTATTTTACTTTTGTTATAGTTTAGTTTTTTGTAAATAAATAATTAAAAGTTTTTTGTAAATATTATTTTACAGTCTTTTCTATCATTTTATTTTATTTCATTATTCAATTAGTCATAAACGGTTGGTGTGTGTGTTTAAAATTGGTGATAATCAAGAATGTTCGACCAGCTTTATCTCTCAAGCAGGTTAAAACTGGTTCATATGCTGTGATTCCAAACTTTTAGGTGGGAGTGTATTTGAAGAATATTATACGCAAATTTATTTTACCAACAGTTTTCAAAACATTCACCTTCAAAAATGGAAGGAGAAGATTCTGTTCTTTTTCTCTGTGAGGAAGCATTTTATAATTTCATGTAACTACTTGATGCACTAGTTCCATTGAAAGATGTTCTTATAAATGTTGAGATAGACAAATTTCATTAATTGGCAGTATAGTAGATTCTCGATTTTCTGGGATAGATGGTAAAAAACAAATCCCAGATAATCGATTTCCCAGTTAATCCAAAAATACAGAAGTCCCCGACATACGTAAGAGATACGTTCCAGGACTTCTTACTTCCTCAAGTTTACGTAACTCGGGAATGACTAGTAACATATTACTACTATATTATTATTGACAAATCTGAATTCAGTGCGATACTTGTTAATGTTTGACAATTTTAATACATTCTTATGAGTTCATTATTTTTTTTCCAAATCGATCGCTTTCTTTTTGTTCGTAGATGTACTAGTACCGTTGTCACTTATTCTCTTAGTCGGCACCATGAATAACGGTCAAAATGAAATTTTCTGTGAAGTATTTCACAGGGTTAAGGCGAAAACTCACTATTATCATCCCACGTGAGCTGACATTTTACTAAACCACATTTATGGAGGTCAACAAAGAACAATAAAAACAATTTTCACTTTCCATTTTATTGGTCGTTTCTGTTAGCACAATCTATAATAAACGGGTAGTAAACTCGATCTTATTGCATTTTCGATAATATCGATAGCTGGAATTCTGTGAGTTTTTACATTATTATGGTGAAGTGTGTGACCCCTTCACTGAAATCTTCAGTCATATAAAAAAAAAAACATAAATAATTGTAAGAATCTTCTCTTTTTTTTTCCCTATTTTTTTGCTTGTTACTCCGATCTCACTTGTGCAATTTGTGCGTGCCATGATCATCGTTATTGATTGCTTATTATTATTATTTTTATTTATTTATTTATTTTTGTTGTTTTAAATATTACAATCCTAAAAATAAAAAAAATTGAGTGAAAACAAATTTACATAAATCTGTAGTTGCCTAAGTCGGAGACTTACTGTATCGAAAAATGTTCAGCAACCTAAACATAAATGTTTAGGTTGCGTAAAAAATGTGGCAATAGATAAAAAAACTTACTACGTGCTACTCGTATGTCCAATGCAATGCTTCCCTTTATTTTTTGCGATGTCGATTTTAAATCGAATAGCTTCCCTTTATTTTTTATAGGGTCGCGTATGGTTTGGTCACCAACATTATAATGGTTCATTAGAGATTTATCGGCTGCACAGTTTTCAAACTTTTGAATAATTTCAAGTCTTTGTTTAACTGAAAGCACAACTCTTTTGCATTTATCCATCATTTTTGCGATTTCTAAACAAAAAAAAAATATTTACTATAAAAAAATTTTGCCATCCCTGACATTAGCATTAGTAGAGGCATATGATGCAAGAAAGCAAGCTTATTCAGCATCAGCCATTAAAAAAAAAAAAAAAACCACTACTCCCATTTCACCCCTCCGTTCGTTCGAATACCTGTCCAGCTGAGCCTTAAATTTATTTAGGCTATCAACTTCAACAACAAGCGATGGGAGTCTATTCCACAAACCAACTGCCCGCTGGCTAAAGGCAAATTTCCGCACATCTATCCGACATCCGTCCTTCCTCAATTTGAATTTATGCCCTCTCAGGTGATTATTCTGAGCAAGAGGAAGAATCCCATCGGCATTGAGCATGCTCAAGCCATTCAAAGCCTTATACACCTCTATCAGATCACCTCGCCGATGCCTAGTCTCCAGGCTCTGTAATTTGCAAAACTTAAGCCTTTCTTCGTAAGAGCAACCCTTTGTTCCATTCACTAATCTTGTTGCCCTTCTCTGTACTCGTTCGAGCAGCTCTACATCCTTCTTGAAATGAGGCCTCCAGACCTGTATACAGTACTCAAGGTGTGGCCTGACCAATGCCTTATACAAGGGAATAATCACATCCTTATCCCTGCTAGAAAAATTCCTGTATATCATTGACAAGACACCATGAGCTACTCTTGCAGCTCGTCTGCACTGCTCAGAGAACTTCATATCTGCCTGCACAATTACCCCCAGGTCCTTTTCATTCTCTACCATTGTCAGCGTAGTACCACAGAGTTGATACGTTGATCTGGGGTTACTGTTTCCCATATGTAGTACTTTACATTTGTCAATGTTAAACTTCATTTGCCACCTCTCAGCCCATCTGCTCAACCTTTCCAGATCCTGTTGCAGCAGCATAGTATCAGTAGTGTCCTTAACAACCCTGCCAACCTTGGTATCGTCTGCAAACTTGGACATTAAGCCTGATACACCATCATCAATATCATTTATAAATACAGAAAACAACAATGGACCCAACACTGAACCCTGAGGAACTCCACTAATAACATTAGTCCACGTTGAGCAGTGTCCATTGATTACCACTCTCTGTCTTCTGCCACTCAACCATCCCTTTATCCATAGCAGCAATTTGCCTCCACTGCCACACTTCTCCAATTTGTGCAGCAGTCTTCCATGCGCAACAGTATCAAAAGCCTTTCTAAGATCCAAATATATAATATCAAAGTTATTCCCTGCATCCAGTTCTTTTGTGACTACATCATAGTATCCAATCAAATTGGTCAGACAAGACCTGCCCTTAACAAAACCATGCTGTGTCTGAGCTATAACTGAATTCTTGTCCAGATGATCCTGCAGTGCTTCTTTAACCAGTGCCTCCATTAATTTTCCTGGAACCGAAGTTAAACTAACAGGTCTGTAATTACTTGTGTCAGCCTTTGATCCTCCTTTGTGAATTGGGGTTACATTTGCACATCTCCAGTCTATGGGTACCTCCCCTGAGTCCAAAGAAGCTCTCATAATTATGGCTAGGGGTTTGCTTACTTCCTTTGCTGCCTCCTTTAATATAACTGGATAGATCCCATCCACCCCTGGTGCCTTTTTTATGTTTATCCTCAGCAATTTCTCCTCCACTTTCCTCTCAGTTATTAGAAAATAATCTAGCTCACTGCCAATGTTTACTTCACCTACGACATTCCCCTTCCTAAATAACTCCTCATGTGTGAATGTAGATGCAAAATACTCGTTTAGATTGTTAGCCACCTGAGCAGGATCCTCAACTGTTGAACCATCAACATCCAATGGACCAATCTGATTCATCCCTTTCCTTCTTGAGTTTAAATAGGTAAAGAACTCTTATCTGTTTTTCTTTGTGTCCTTTGCCAAGGATTTCTCATAATCTGCCTTTGCCTGCCTAATCTCTTTTTGTTACTTGGTTACAGACCAACTTATATCTATAATAGGCTTCCATGTCACCCATTAATTTGTATGTATCCCATGCATTTTTCTTCTCTGCCATATGTCTCATTAGTTCATCTGACAACCATTTAGGCCTGAACCTTGAACAATATTTCTTGGTTGGTATGTAAAGCCTGGTAGCTTCCAAGATTAGTTCCTTGAATGCCTCCCATTTTGAATTTGCTGTTGGTAACATCATCAGTTGGTCCCACTGTATAGAATTTAAATACTGTCTCAGACCATCATAGTCGCCTTTACGAAAGCAAAAACCCTTCCCTTTACCTCTGATGGTAGTTACCTCCTTGAGTAAATCCCACTTCAGTACACTGTGATCACTGCCACCCAGTGGTTCCTTTATCTGCAGATTCCTAATGCATGAAGAATCACTACTGATAATCAGATCAAGAGTATTACTCCCTCTAGTTGCCTCCCGAACATGCTGGTGTAGAAAACAATCATCCAATAAATCCACAAAAGCCCTGCTAGTGTGTGAGTGACCAACCCACAAATTCCAGTCAATATCTGGGAAATTAAAATCCCCCATTATAAGACTCTCTGATTTACTGGCCCATTCTATTTCCCTGCACAGTATCTTATTATACTCATCAGAGTCATTAGGCCTATAGCACACTCCTACTCTCAATTTTGATTTACCTATGCTTATGTCACACCAAACTGACTCGACATAAATAACAAAACAAAATTTGCCCTTTGCAGTGTGAGAGAGCACAACAATCAATGCAACGCACTAAAACAAACTAAACGTTTAGTCTCTTTTTCTTTTTTTTGAGCAGCGTGTGCGAATACAGCTGGGGTTGCAAGATAATAGGCATATTAATCCAATGACTTATAACGTCACTTCTTGTCGCTTATTTGCGACTTGCAAAATATCTGTTTATACCTGTTCTACTTATTACTTGAATTTTATGATTTCTGGTTGATTTATTTTTTTTATTTGGAGTCTTGAAGAGGCCTGGTTAATCCAATCTTGGTAAATCGAGAGCCTACTGTATATCATTTTCAAATTTGAAAATTTTTCTTAGCAAGTTTCTAGTACTTCATGGTGTCAGTAAAGATAAAGAAACAGATGAAGCAATAGATGTTTTGCAACCTCAGTTCTGAAAGTTTCAGTGTGAGAACTACCAGATGCTATTATAAAAGAAGAAAGAATTGATGTAGAGTGGTCTTTGGTTGAGCAACTGACAAGGACACACGGAAGCTTGAAATATAACTAATTATCCCAAGTCATGTTTGGCAATTTAACAATTCCTTATAGCAATGCCGAGTGTGAGAGATTAGAAAAGTATTCAGCCAGGTTAGAAAAGCAGATACTGACTTCAGATCTTCTCTTTCTGTTGAAGCATTGGAAATGCTCCTGGCAACCTAGTCTAGACAGCTGGGCAATTGTTATGAACAGAATTTTGACTCAACATTTCTGAAGAAAACAAAGTCTGCAACGGTATCTTTCTTGAAGCAGTCAGAATTAGTTTATCTATTAAAATACCTAAACAGAAATCTAAAATCCACAGACATAATGTTAGGGCGCCTCTGTAGCCAGGTGGGCAGGAGCAGCAGTGCGTAGCACACGCTTCTTGATCAGACGGGGTTTGAGCCCGTGACAACCAAATACGGAGGATGCAGAAAGGTCTGGAAATGACCACAGCATATCCCTGGAGCAATATGGCCTTAGTTGCTAATGCTCCTAAAAACCAAACAACAACAACAACAACAACAACAACATAATGTTAGGAAAGCTAATATTTAAAAGCATACTGTACTGGGTAAAAAATCCTATGGCTGTATTTTAATATACAGTGTGAAATTTAATTTATAGTGCAGTGTGTATGTTAAAAAACCACATGCTTGTTCCAAAAAATCTTCTGCTTTCTTTGTGTTTTTTTGTGAAGCACTTTTGTATTTTGCAAAAAAAAAAAAAAAAAAAAAAAACAGTTTTGGCACTCATGTTTTCTTTCTGCTTACAAATGCCTTATCTCCAGCTTTTTGAAAGTCAATAGTTGGCAGCTGTATTTTTGGGGTACTTTATACTTTGTATGAAATTTGAATTGGGCTGAATTTAGATTAATGATGATTTTTTTTATTTCATTAGTATTTACTTTTTTTTTTTTTTTTTAAACTATTGAAGTTTTGAGTGAGATGCCATAAAATAAAATAAGATTTCATGAAAATATGGTCATATGCTATTATGTGTATGTGAATAGAGAAAGAAAGAGAGAACAAATTGAAACATTTTTTTCCCCTCTCAATGCATTCTTATTTATAATTAAAGGTCATGGAGGAGGCTGGGGTTATTCAGGACACTCAATTGAAGCAATCAGATTCATGACAGATACAGATATTCTTTTAGGAGGATTTGGTTTGTTTGGTGGAAGAGGAGAATACACTGCAAAGCTAAAAGTAAGTTATAATCATGTAAACTTTAGCACCTGCAATTCTTATCATAGTTCTAGGCGTAAGACTGTATAGTAATTTAATGTAATGAAGAGCAAATTAATTTCATTAAAAAAACATTCACTGCATAAGCTGAATTTATAAATGATTAACATTTCTCATTGCCACCTATACATATACCAGAAATACATGGCACCTATGAAGCTAAAAAATTTATTGTTAATTCTGAAGAAAACTGTGTACTTGCTAATGTTATCTCAGTTAAAAGGTAGAGCATTCTGTATTAAAACAGGAATATGAATACTGTCAATAATACTGTCAAATTGTAGTAAAAAATGAGATGGATCAATATATAAAGTACACACTTCAAACCACCATTTCAACTACATAAAGTTAACATTTCTCATTGCCAGATGTTGTTGCTGTAGCAGTTGTGAAATTGTAGATTTTGGCATCTTTATTATCTCCGCTATCTGATGTTAGGAGGTTGACTTTTTATCTTGTGAAGAATAGCAATTTTTTCTGAAAGTGACAAATCTTTACATGGCATCTTGACAGGGGTCTTAAATGTACTGAAAAAAAGGGAGGGGGGGGAAACCAAAATCGGTGAACTGCTTGGTACAGTTTTTAATCTATTCTAAACCACAAGATGTATGCATATGTACCTAGTGTGATCGTAAACAACTGCAAGCAAAATTTCTTCAGAATCCGATTACCACGACACAGAACAAACGTAAAACAACCACTCTACAGCATGACTTTGCAATAACTGACTCGACTGCTGCCCCCATGATCTCTTTGTTACGAGCCATCTAAATTAGTTTATTGTTCAATAAACTATATTTAGATGTTTGTGCGCGCCATCTAAATATAGTTTATTGTTCAATCATGACTTTCATTGCCCTGATTAAGCGCCGAGTTGGCCCAAGTAAGCGGAACAAATTCAGGTTAAATATTTGTTTTGCTTCTGTTCTTCATATTTTACCCCAAATAAGCGGCTGCCCCGATTAACCGGTGCCCCAATTAACCGGAATCCACTATATATAAGTTGCATATTTATAAGATGCATTTGTACTAACTTACATGTCATTAATAGTTTCTTATTATGTTGAATATTTTTAAAAGGGAGTGCATTTATCTTTCATAAGAAATAAAATTATCTTTATATTTTGGCTTAATAATGTCTTAAAGTTTTTTAGCTTTGTACTTTTATGTTTCCAAACTTTGTTTATAAGACTAGATGTAAATTTTTATTATTCTCATTATATAATTTATTTATTTTATAGCTATTTGACATTGGCATTGAAGGAGGAGATCAAGAAACTGATGGTGAATTAATTGCAGAAACTGAAGAAATACCTTATGAATGTGGTGCTAGGTTAGTCAGAAAGAGAAAATCTTTGTTTTAAAATTAGAATCTAAATCTTTCGCAACTTATTGAGTCAGTTAAAACACCTTGAATTGGAACTTTATTTTATGAATTAAAATAAAGTTTCAAAAATTAAAGGAATGTGCTGTTTTGTTTTTGTTTTTTGCTATTATTTTATAGTGGAACAGTTTTAACTTTGAGGATTGAGATTTCTGAATATGTGCATGCTTGATTGGCAAGGGAGGATCTGACAGTGGCAGCCTCTGTGGAGTGAATTTATGTGGAATTTGTAAAATTAAAAATGTATATAAATGCTTTTAAGCATTAATTTGTTCACACAAGCCAGAAGGTTGCTTCACTCCCCTCTGATTTGTGTCACATGAACCTGAATTTATACATTTTTATATGTTAGTTTCTTTAGTGGGAGGAAACCTGCCATACCCCCTTCTAATAATCAAAAGATGTACAAAAATTATATTATTTTATTATTTTCTAAAAACAAATTAATAATAAAGCCATTATTTATTATAAACAATATTTCTTGTCGAATTTTTTTTTTTTTTGTTTGTTTTTTGATTTGGTTTCTGTTAATACAAAGAGATTTTTAGTGGCCTTCACTCTACTTTTTATGAATTAAAATAAAGTTTCAAAAATTAAAGGAATGTGCTGTTTTGTTTTTGTTTTTTGCTATTACAGTCAGTCCTCGTATAGCATGATAGTTGTGTTCCTAGAAACTCTTGTGCAATGCAAAATCGTGCAATATAAACAACAGGCACTATGGGAAAAATAGGGTTAGGTGCCGACCACCCAAGATTGAACACACATTTGTAACCAAAACATTACCAAACACAATAAATTATCGTAATAAAATACATAAGTATTTTATTACAACTATTACGTAATAAAATATTGCTACTGCTTTTGCTTCTATCATAAGCAAACTTGTTTTTTGTTTGATTTTCTATCCAAAGAGGTGACAGCCGTTCCATCTCTTCCAATTCTTTGTGTCTTAATCTAATGGATTTTAATTACACTTTGAGTTGTTCCTGCTATGAAAGTTTTTATTTTCTCTGAATTCTTTGTAATTCTCGGTGTTGCCTCATTTAGGGCTGTAGCACATGCAATATCATATGGTCTTTCATTTTGCTCAAAGCGTTTCACAATTTCATATTTTTTCTCTATCGACTGGCCATAAGCCTTGCCGGGGAAACCACGGTGGGCCGGAGGCCGGTGTAATTTTGACCATAAACCATACATAGTATGAGGCCACTGAATTTTCCCGGGTAAGAATTTTTGACCCAGTCCGTCTCTGTTTATCGATATTGCTTTTCTTTTTCTCTCTGAATCTGCAGTGTCTTCACCAGAGTGCTTCCTTTTCACACCTTTTAAGTATTTTACTCATTTTTAGGAAATAAAGCACAATTACAAAATGAGGAGGCACCCTTGATACACAAAGAAAGCTGCGCGTGTGTAGCAACTGAATAAACAACACTGTAAAGGCAGAGATACACTATTAACACCTCACATTTTACTAAAGCACATTTCTGGGGGTTACTACCATAAAACAATAAAAACAATTTCCAGTTGTGTTTCTGCTAGTGGAATCTGTTATAAACTGGTAGTAAACTCGATCTAATTGCATTTGCGATTATACCGATAGCTGGAATTGTGCGGGTTTTTATGTTATTATGGCGAAATGTTTTCCCCCCTTCACTGATATAAAAATCATAAATACATTTTCAGAATCTCCTCTTCATTTCTATCGTGTTGAGTTCGGTTGGGGGTGATCTGCGTTCGACTGCCATTTTTTGTAAACACAAAGGCGAATCGTGCATAAGCAAATTCGGTTCGTGTTATATAAGATATCGTTCCCCTATTTATAAATCGTGTATGATCGAATTCGTGTAGTGTGAACACGTGTTATACAAGGACTGACTGTATTTTACAGTGGAACAGTTTTAACTTTGAGGAGTGAGATTTCTGAATATGTGCATGCTTGATTTTGATTGGCAAGGGAGGATCTGACAGTGACAGCCTCTGTGGAGTGAATTTATGTGGAATTTGTAAAATTGAAAATGTATATAAATGCTTTTAAACATTAATTTGTTCACACAAGCCAGAAGGTTGCTTCACTCCCCCTGATTTGTCACATGAACCTGAATTATACATTTTTATATTTTAGTTTTTTTAGTGGGAGGAAACCTGCCATACCCCCTTCTAATAATCAAAAGATGTACAAAAATTATATTATATTATTTTATTATTATCTAAAAACAAATTAATAAAGCCATAATTTATATATTTGATTATAAACAACATTTCTTGTCCAATTTTTTTTTTTTTTTTTTTTGATTTGTTTTCTGTTAATACAAAGAGATTTTTAGTTGCCTTCACTCTACTTAATGCAACGTACAATTTATCCATGCGAAAAACATGGTAATGTTAAGTCGACACCAACCTTAGATAATGTTTGACCTTGACTTTTGTTTATTGTCACACTAAAAGTCAATTTCACAAGAAATTCTGTTTGTTGAAAAAATGAAGTTATATTCCCCTTCATTTGAATGCATATGAATCTGTGGAATACAGTAAGACCCCCATAACCACGGGGGATACGTTCCAAGACCTACCGTGGATGGCTGAAACCACGGATATAAGCGAACACCTGCTGACCCCATTGTGATTTTCGTGATACAACGTGATTTTCTTGTAAAGAGAATAAAGTTTAATTGATAAATTAAACACACAGTAAGACATTACCAACATTAAATATGGTAATAATAAAGTACAGCAGACTCTTGATTTACCGGGAAAATTCGACTCCAAATTTAAAAAAAAAAAAAAAAATCAACTAGAAATCATAAAATTCAAGTAATAACTAGAATAGGTGTAAACAGATATTTTGCAAGTCGAAAATAAGTGTCAAGAACCGGCATTATAAGTCATCATTGGGAGATTAGTGTACCTATTACTTGCAACCCCTGCTGGCTTCACACTGCTCAAAAAAAAAAAAAAAAAAAAGAGACAAATATTTAGTTTGACTTAATGCATTGTGTCGATTGTTGTGTTTCGTCACCGCAAAAGGACAAATTTTGTTTCGTTATTTATGTCAGGGATGTCAAAATTTTTTTTTTTTTTTTTTTATAGTAACTATTTTTTTTTATTTATTTTTTGTTTAGAAATCGCGAAAATGATGGGCAAATGCAAGAGCTTTCAAATTATACAAAAACTTGAAATTATTCAAAAGTTTGAAAACAGTGCATCTGTTAAAATCTCTGATGAACCGTTATGTTGGTGACCAAACCATATGCGACATTTTAAAAAATAAAGGGAAGCTATTCGATTTAAAATCAACATCGTAAAAAATAAAGGGAAGTATCATATTGGACACGCAAGTAGTATGTGTTAAGTTTTTTCGTTTTTTTTTTCTGTGGTTAACCCCGGGTAACTGAATCAGTGGATACTGGGGCACAACTGTATATGCTTTTGATCCAGCTCTGTCACCTATGACGTGTTCCCGAACCAAACATTTCTTCCTTATTTCCACTATACGTAGTCATTTTTTATATCTAAGTTTCTTAAAACCATAACAATTGCGTTTACCTTTAATAGTAATTTATGCGGAGTTAAACCTGAAGGCTCCAGAGAATAAAGTGTTTCTGTTGTTACAGAATCATATTCTTCAGCATTTCAACTATCTGGCATAATTTGGTCCGATGAATAAACAATTTTCAATTCTCCTGGAATATTAATTTCAGATAAAACTTTTTAATTTATCGAACAGTATTATTTTTTTACGGCTAAAATTGCACATTGAAACTTTTCTTCCAAAGAAATTTTGATACTTCCAAAAATGTCATGCATTAAATCTCATGAACTGCGAATATTTTCAGGAATCTCTATTTGATCATGTTTGTCTTTTACCATTTTATAATTTTTTTCTTTTTTTATCAGAAATTGGAGTAGTAATATCAACAATATGTATTTCATTTTTTTTTGTTCTTTTCGTATCTTTCCTTCGTTAATTGTGAAGCCTTTAACTTATTATAATGGCTTATAATGTTTTCTTTGATACAGGATTTTTAATTGCTGGTTCATACTCTTCAAGATCTTTTATTTTCTTCTCAGCCTTTCTAATACGATCTTTCTCTTTTCTATTATTGCCATTATTAACAACATTGCTAATAGCTGAAGAAACTTTTGAAAAAATTGAATCGTTGCCTTGAGACATGTAGAATTCTAAAATTAAACCCCACAATTAACAACGGCCGAACTGTCAACATTGTGTGATGTCATAACGCTACTAAATGCTGTCAGTAATGAGTCATTGCTGTGGTATATGCAGTATAAGAGTGACATGCCTAGGCGTGGTATTTGAGACAGACCTGTCAGTCACTGTTGTAGTATGATGCAATAACAGTTAGCCCTGCCTTGCAGAAAGCAAAAAGTGTGCACATGAAAAAGCACTATTTTTCAAAATATTCTTTTATATATAGATTTTGACTTGGATGCTGAACATGGATGCTGAGCCCAAAAAAATTGGGCTCCACACATCTGTTGTATTACTTGTACAATGAACTTAAGGCTGTGGTTATATGGCAAGCTTAGAGCATTAAAGTGAAATTAGTATCAGATTTTTTTTTTTTTTTTTTTTTTATTATTCTGATTTGAGAAATAGAATGAGGAGGGACTTGCCTTTCTTATGCAATAATGCACTCCACATTTGGAATCTGAGTTCTACAGAATTTGAGAATTCATAAGCCCAGATTAGACACCAGCTAACAGATGATTTTTGCCATTAGTTTTCAAAGCTATTTTGCTGTTGCCATTTTTTATAAACTGCACCTATAACACTACCCAACATGATTTTTCCCTCCAGCAAATCAGTGGTTGTTTCTGGTCAAGCTTTATGTATAGAATTTAAAATCAATCATAAAAATTTCCTATCACGTCTCAGTTTTAAGATATAGATAGATAACTGGATTATGTACAAAGGTATCATTACTGTTTGAAATACAATTTTTAAACTTATTAACTTTTGGTTGGTTTTGTTTATTGGGCTAAAAGTTAAGCAAGTACATCATTACTGTTCTTGAAATATAGTATATTTCGATTTTCATTCACTTTTCCATGACAAGTCAGTATTTTTATTAATTTTATTACACCATTCAGCTGTTCAATATATAGTGTATGATAAACTATGCTACAAGAATTCACCTTCTGTTCAATTTTACCAATTGCTTTTACTGTGGCGCCTCCATAGCCAGGTGGGCAGGAGCAGTAGTGCGTAGCACACGCTTCTTGATTACACCGGGGTTCAAGCCCATGACCAGCAAATACGGAGGATGTTGAAAGGTCAGGGAATGACCACCACATATCTCCGGAGCAATATGGCCTTAGTTGCTAATGCTCCTAAAAACCAAATAACAAATAACAAGCTTTTACTGTTTTTAGGTTAATGCATTGTTAAAATGGAGAAGACAAAGCACGGAACTTGAGTCAATCACCCAGGCAACTTCTGCTACGTTTGTGGACACAACCCAAAAAACTCAGAGGAAGAAAATATACAATGTCGCAAAAGTTTCATATTCATTGTACTTCGGCCGCAAGATCGGTGACTAAGAAAAAAATTGGGCTCCACACATCTGTTGTATTACTTGTACAATGAACTTAAGGCTGTGGTTATATGGCAAGCTTAGAGCATTACCTTTTGCCGTCCCTATGGTGTGGTGCGAGCCCAAGAATCATTTTGATGACTATTTCTGCATGAGAAAAATAAAAGGTATTTCCAAAAAGAGCAAGCACTGCATCAAATATCCAAATATCCCATCAGCAATTAGGCCAGTGCCACACGGTAAAGAACTGCTAGTACCTGTGCCACCAAAATCTTGGTTGTTGTTGTTGTTATTTGGTTTTTAGGAGCATTAGCAACTAAGGCCATATTGCTCCGGAGATATGCGGTGGTCATTCCCTGACCTTTCCACATCCTCCGTATTTGGTGGTCATGGGCTCGAACCCCGGTCTAATCAAGAAGCATGTGCTACGCACTGCTGCTCCTGCCCACCTGGCTACTGAGGCACCCAAAATCTTGGGTAATTGGAAGTAGTGATGAAGGTACAGAAGAAATAGTTTTACCAGATGTCGCAAAATCATGTACTTCACATGATTTGAACTACGAGCCAGAAAAAGAAAAGGTCCCACAATACATTGAACAAGACGAATTAAGTGACTTGATCAGAGACTTGGGTTTACCCAAAGAGAAGGCTGAATTACTCAGATCCAGACTACAACAGTGTAACTTATTTGCCAAAGGTACAAACATTACAATATACCATAAGGGAAATGAAGAGTTTTCAAGTTATTTTGCAATGTTCACAATACCTGTTCATTAATGTCTCAAAGTTAAGTTTGAAAGCAGTATTGCTTCATAATGGAAATACTTTACCATCAGTTCCTCTTATTAATGCTGTTGGCCTGAAAGAAACGTATGGTAGTATGTCCCAGAGTCTTGCTACTATACGTTACAATTGACTATTAGGATGTGGTTACAAAGGAACTAGATGCAAAAAATAATTTTGATATCATATATTTGGATTTCAGGAAAGCTTTTGACACTGTTGCTCATGGAAGACTATTGTACAAATTGGAGCAGAATGGTATTACGGGTAAGTTCCTACAATGGCTAAAAGGATGGTTGAGTGGGAGAAGACAGAGGGTGGTAATTAATGGGTGCTGCCCTTCGTGGACTAATGTTATTACTGGAGTCCCACAGGGTTCGGTGTTGGATCCTCTGTTGTTTTGTATATTTATCAATGATATTGATGAAGGTATATATCAGGCTTAGTTTGCAGATGATACAAAGGTTGGCAGGGTTGTTAATGACAGTAATGGCAGTGTGCTACTGCAACAGGATCTTGATAATTTGGGCAGATGGGCTAAGAAGTGGCAACTGTAGTTTAACCTTAACAAATGCAGAGTACTGCATATGGGTAGAAATAACCCCAGAGAAATGTACCAATTGTGTGGTACTACACTTAAGGTGGTAGAAAATGAAAAAGACCTGAGAGTAATTGTGCAGTCAGATATGAAGTTTTCTGAGCAGTGCACACATTCTGCCAGGGCAGGTCATCGAATTTTGTCAATGATATATAGGAATTTTGCTAGCAGGGAAAAGGAGGTGATTGTCCATCTGTATAAGACAATGGTCAGGCCATGCCTTGAGTACTCCGTACAGGTCTGGAGGCTTCATTCTAAGGCGCCTCCGTAGCCAGGTGGGAAGGAGCAGCAGTGCCTAGCACACGCTTCTTGATTAGACCGGGATTCAAGCCCGTCACCACCAAATACGGAGGATGTGGAAAGGTCAGGGAATGACCACCGCATATCCCGGAGCAATATGGCCTTAGTTGCTAATACTCCTAAAAACCAAATAACAACAACAGCTTCATTCTAGGAAGGATGTAGATTTGCTTGAGCGTGTACAGAGAAGGGCAACAAGATTGGTGAGGGGGAATGAAAGGATCTTCTTACTAAGAGAGGCTTAAGTTCTGAAAATTGCAGTGGCTGGAGACTAGGCACTTGCACAGTGATCTGATTGAGGTGTATAAGATCTTGAATGGATTGAGCATGCTGAATTCTGATGGGATCCTTCCACTTGTTCAGATTACGAACCGAAGGGGGCATAAATTCAATTTAAGAAAAGACAGATGTAGAATAGATGTGCAGAAATTTGCCTTTAGCCAGCAGGTGGTTAATTGCTGGAACAAACTTCCATTTGTCGTTGTGGAAATTGATAAGTTAAATAAATTTAAGGAGGAACTGGACAGGCATTTGGAGGGAATGGTGTGATTTTTTTTTTTTTTTTTTTGGCTGATGCTGCATAAGCTCATACACTTGCTGTATTGCATCACATGCCACTACTACTACTGCTATGGTTTGGATATTTGTTGTGATCTCAAAGTGATTGGACCGCTTGTTGGGTTGCAAGGTGGTTTCACTAAACACTGTTGTGTTTCCTGTGTTTGTGGGATAGTCTTGCAACAGCCAAACACTACGTCGTCGTACAACACTGGGACAAGCGAGGTGAATATATTCCTGGCAAAAGCAATGTAAAATATGTTCCATTGGTTTATCCACAAAAGGTCTTTCTTCCCCCTTTACACATCAAGCTTGGACTGATTAAGAATTTCACTAAGGCACTGGATAAAGAAAGCAGAGGATTCGCATATTTACTGAAAATGTTTGCAAAGCTGAAGAAAGGAATTTTCATAGGTTTTCAAAGAAGAAAGCTCCTAAAAGATGAAAAATTTCAAAGAAACCTGAATAATGTTGAATTGGCTGCATGTAGATCTTTCAAGGCTATGGTACACGGATTCCTCGGAAAGAGAAAGGAGAACTACGAGCAACTGGTGACAAACTTGCTGAAATGTTACAAGAACATGGGGTGCCGAATGTCATTGAAAATGCATTTCTTTCATTCCCATATGGATTTCTTTCCTGAAAACTTAGCAGGTGTCAGTGATGAACAAGGAGAGCGCTTCCGCCAGAACATATCTGCAATGGAAAAACGATACCAAGGTCGCTGGGACTCTGGCGTGATGGGATGTTACTGTTGGTTCCTTAAATGGGAAAGCAAACTGGAGTATAAAAGGAAATCATTGAGTGGGAAACATGTCTTCTTCTTCTTCAAGAGGACTGTTTCAATTTATAATGGGTTTCCTCAGCCTACAAGTCATTTCTTGTTAGGAATTTTTTTCCGCCATAAAGTGCAGTTCAAAGTGTCTTGGTCGGTTAAGCCTCAGGTTGTCATGCACTCCCGTACTCCATCCATCGATGTTCTCCTAGGTCTTCCTCTTTTCCTTCTTGCAGGAGGTATCCATTCCAGGATAGCCTTTGGATATCTGTTTTCTTGCATCCTTTTTACATGTCCATACCATGTTAGATGCTTTTCTTTGATGGTGTCAATAATAGTCTTTTTCACTTCCATTTTTTTCCTTATGTCTTCATTCCGTTTTCTGTCTCTTCTAGAAGTTCCTGCTGAGCATCTCCAAAAATCCATTTCTGTGGAGAGCAATTTGTTTTCCACTCACCTATTCACTGTCCAGGTTTCCGCTTCATACAATAGAAGACTTTGTACAATCGTTTGAAATATAAGTTTCTTTGTTTTATTTAGGATCTTTGAAACATGTTTAAGTAACATATATTGTGTATAATAATTATAACCATGTATGCTGATATTGTATAAAAACAAGGAATTTAAAAAATGCATATAACTTTTGATGTAGACATGACAGAAGTAAAAGATTGATACTTTCATAATCAGTACATTAATTTTGTTTAGAATAACCAACTTTCGTTCCAGAGATATGAAGAAAAAAAATTTAGTCGTGTAGTGTAATTATTTGGAAACATAAATAAGAGGTGGTAGTACCTTTAAGACAATTTGTACATAAATAACATGTTATAGCAACATTTTTGAAACAATATTGAAAACATTTGCTTCAGAAAGTTCCAAAAATTTATTTTACTGATACATTATAAATTCACTTATCGATGAGTATATAAATATATGTATATACCTTATTAGACCCATCCATGAAAAACAAATATATGTATGTACTCCTCACAAAGTTAAATCAAATAGTTTCAACAGAATAGTTCGAACACCAGGTGTATTCTGTACACATGCTTTTTACCATGTAATCCAAAAGTCTCGTAAATATTTCTGAATTCTTTTTTCCCAACCATGTACAGATTTCTTTTCTGTATACGTACCGTAGAAAAGTGATTAAGGTTAGTGGTTGTGTTGCCCTTTTAGTGGCAGCCTTTTATAAGGCTTATACTGAAACAATGTGCAATTATTACGCTCAAGGATGTCCCAGACATTACATTTACTTCATAAAAAATATGTATAGGTTATGGTAGAAATTCTAGAAAACTGAAAATATTACAGAAGAGCAAGACATGGATGACCCCCCCCCCCCCCAATTTAAGTTTGTTGTTAGATGAAACACTCTTCTGAGCTAAAACTTTACTTCTGAAACCAGAAATTTTTTGCTGTGTTCTCAGTGACAGGCAGAAGTTTTTGTATGATAAGAGATATGTGGTGACTAATGGTTTGCGTTTCTTTGAACAAAGTATGATTTAGGTTTACCTTTTTGGTGTTAATAAGTATGCATTCTGGTCCATAGAGAATGAAGAAAACAAATCTTATTTTGAAACATTATTGAAAAAAGGATGGTAGTTTTTATGAATGTGAATGATAATGTTCCTTTGTTTGAATGAGGTAGCCCACTGTTATTTTAAGGAAGACTTACAGATGAAGGATTTCATATCTTTATAAGGCTCAATGCTAGTGCAGTTGGAGGAGAATTCTTTCCATTTTGTAATCAAGAATATTCTTCTATACAGAGTTAACATGATTGTAAAATAACTGTAAAAGGAAGCAGTTGTCTGGTTATGGTTTAGCATTATTGCAGAATTTGAACCTTGTACATCAGAGGCAGGATGCTCTAGGGAGATAAATTGTAGCAGTTTGCCTTTCCCAGGAACTTGATATTCTATTCTAAAAGTGGTTTGTGTTTGCTTGATGATTTGATAAATAAATTCACTTAGTTTGATAAATAAATTCACTGACTGCTATGATACAGATGCATCACTGCCAAAGATGGAACAAATGGAAGAGGTGGTCCTCAATAAGAGATATGGCCACCCCTAATGTCGATGCAGACCTTGCTTTGCCTGTCCATACTTAGAACAATGTTGTTGATAAGTTCTTGCAGTAACATCGTCCATTCCTCTGTAAAGATTGTGGTTGTAACCTTTAGAAATAGTGTTGGTCTTTCAGTTTTGCACACCAGTGTAGTATATACACAGAAAGGGCTATTAATTCAAAAACCTAATACAATATTGCCTGTATGGCAGTGTTGGTGGTGGTAGAAAGTATGCATAGTAGGAATTTGCCTCCATTCTTCCTCCAAAGCAATTTTCCAGAGCCAGTTTGGAAGAAGGCTGTTTTGGTAACAGCCTAATCAGCCTTCTTCCAGCAATCCACTTCATCCCACAAGTGTTCAATATGGTTGAGGTCTGGATCTGAGCTGGTCAGTGGAACTTTTCAATATCATTATCCACAAATCCCAAATCCTGTATGACATGAGGCATTGTCTTGCATATTGATAACTTTCATATTACACCAATGGAATGTACAAATTAACTGAAATAGCCCTGTACTTCTAGACTGTCTTCACAGACTTCAGGGGTAAATGGTATACTGCTACAGGAAGCACGTCCTTGCCAGTCTCCCCACCCAGACATGTCCATGGGAACAAAACATTTTGTAGCAAGATTTATCACTCCATAGCACCTTCTGCTTTTAGACTCCATAAACATTGGGAATGACACCACTCCAAATGTGATTTTGCATTGGTGACCATGAGTTTGTGCTTATGCACTGCTGCTCTGCCATTGAAACAAGGCTGTGTGGCCCTCTAAGGATAGTTGATCTACTGGCAACATGTTCCATGAGTTAGTGAGGCTGTTAAGCCTTTTTGTTTACATATCATCTATAGTTGATCATTTTTCAATAACCTCTGCCATATTACATTTTGGGAGGTTCATGCAAGTTGCAGTTGCATGCACAGAAAGGTAACTGTTAATCATGCAGGCTTCCATCATACTTCTGCTGCACAGAGACCCCCGAGAGTGATATTGGCTTGTCTGAGCTGATGTTGCTTGCAAGGGGAGGACTTGTGGCATAATATACAGTATTTGTTGAGGGACAGTTTTAAATACTGTAAACTTTTATTTATATCCTTCCATTAAAATATCAATTTGTTTTTGAATACTTTTATGTTTATTATCATCATATCCCTTATGTACATACCATTGTTGCATGAGGTGGCAGAAAATCAGTAGGAATCAATCTCCAAATATACTTTTCAATTCAAAATTAAATTTTCTGGGTGGTGTGGAACCTTTGTGATGCTATTCTACACCATACTTCTGATTCTTGGATAGCTTATCCAATTGTCACTCTTTGTTGCAGAAATACACCCCCCCCCATTTTGAATTGGTTTGGGTGTTCAGTAGGAACAGTTTGTTTGTTTGTTTGTTATTTGGTTTTTAGGAGCATTAGCAACTAAGGCCATATTGCTCCGGGATATGCGGTGGTCATTCCTTGACCTTTCCGCATACTCCGTATTTGGTGGTGACGGGCTCGAACCCCGGTCTAATCAAGAAGCATATGCTACGCACTGCTGCTCCTTCCCACCTGGCTACGGAGGCGCCCTCAGTAGGAACAGTAACATGTACCTTTTGGTCAAATATTGACATCTTTGAAACCTAACATGTGCATTCTTTCTTGAACAATGTGTCCATGAATAATTGCCTCTAAACTTCCAACACAATTTTAATTATGTTATAATGCTGTAATTAGTCTGATTTTCAAAACCAACTCCTCAACACGTTTGAGGAGCTGAATTTGGAAATGCACAGCTGTCACAGATGTGAATATGAAATGCTCACATGACTGCTGTCAGTTATGCCTGAGAATGCAATAGGTTGCATCACCCATATATAGGTGCAGATCATTGAGAAGCTAATTAAGAATTTAACAAATTAAGTGCATGTGAATATGAGATATGTGTCTTCCTTATATTGTGGGGAAACATACAGTATATGGTCTTTTCTCTGTACTGTCACTTAACTTGCAAGGAATTTCAGCCAGTTTCATTTTCTCTTTTAACAAATTTTGATGGCACAATGCTGTTCTACACGGTGCAGCACAGTCTGACACCAACACATACTGCTTCTAAGTGCAGAGTGTATGGCTATTTATTAGGAACTGAGAGCCATGTCCAACCAATTTACTGCAATGAATATTGTTCTGGTGCACACACACCTGTTTAAAAAAAAAATAAAATAAAAAATTTCCAGATAAACCTTGAACTGTTTTCATATAATAATATAGCCAGTTATGCATTTCTTGTTATTCTGTTTCTTCTGTGTAAACTTGTGGCTAACTTTATGCTGAAATACTGCATTTATACTTTTTTACTGCATGTCTTGAATATTGCATACTATTTATATTTGCTTCCAAACTAGTTCCTGAAGCTGATGCTATTCTTTCCTTGCACTTTATCTAATTTCCAGAATAAATTAGTTTATTCTAATTAGTTTACAATTATTGTTTGGCCTGCAGCACTCCTGTATTAATCCTTTTGATTTATGTAATATCACATTCTGATCTCATGTTTGCCTAATCCTTCTGCTAATTTTGCTTCTTTGCCATTTAAGCTTTTCGTATTAATGGCATCTGTCTTGATGGCTGTTCTAGCACCATGTTTAGCACAGACTTAGTTCACTGGTAATCACACAGCTGGGATCTTGTTGGCCCAGGAAGGCACATGTTCTTATTGTTTCATCCTATTTTAGTGAAAAGGTTTCAGCCTATAATTTATCTAGTTTAGTTGGCTTAGTTTCACACTGGCAATTCAGTAGGCATCTCACTGACTGCCTTACTTGAGAGGTCATGCTGTGAGAAGGGGCAGAGCAAACATTAGGTCTCAGCTCCAGTCAAAATTACATATCTAGCTTAGATGGTGTAGGGATTTCCTCCTGTTTAGATAGCCTTTAGCCCTTCAGTAACCTCATAAATTTCAATATATTTCAATTAACAGTAGCCACTGGCAGAGGTGGAAGTGATTCTTGCACTGCTTCTATTGAAATAAGCAGAAGCCTGAAAAACAAGATGCAGGATATTTCAGAGACTGCTGGGAGTCATTGCAGTACAAGTAAACACATGGGTTGTGTTAGGGTAGCTAGGAATAGAAACAGGTGCCTGTATACCTGCGTGTACACCAATGCTAGGAGTTTCATAAATAAATTTGATGAATTTGAGGTATTGCTCAAAACATCAAAGGCAGATATTGTTGGGATATCAGAGACGTGGTGTCACACAGATATAAGGAATTCGGAACTGGAATTTGGGGAATACAATGTGTATAGAAAGGATAGACAGGACAGGAGGGGTGGAGGGGTTATGCTATTAGTTAAGAAACACATAAAATCCAAGGAAGTGAAGCCAGTAGACATCGATGGACAGGGCGGTGTCGAGTCAGTTTGGTGTGACATAAGCATAGGGAAATCAAAATTGAGAGTAGGAGTGTGCTATAGACCTAATGACTCTGATGAGTATAATAAATATTGTACAGGGAAATAGAGTGGGCCAGTAAATCAGAGAGTCTTATAATGGGAGATTTTAATTTCCCAGATATTGACTGGAATTTGTGGGTTGGTCACTCACACACTAGCAAGGCTTTTGTGGATTTATTGGATGATTGTTTTCTACATCAGCATGTTCGTGCGGCAACAAGAGGGAGCAATACTCTTGATCTGATTATCAGTAGTGATTCTTCATGCATTAAGAATCTGCAGATAAATGAACCACTAGGTGGCAGTGATCACAGTGTGTTGAAGTGGGATTTACTCAAGGAGGTAACTACCATCAGAGGTAAAGGGAAGGGTTTTTGTTTTCGTAAAGGCGACTATGATGGTCTGAGACAGTATTTAAATTCTATACAGTGGGACCAACTGATGATGTTACCAACAGCAAACTCAAAATGGGAAGCATTCAAGGAACTAATCTTGGAAGCTACCAGGCTTTACATACCAACTAAGAAATATTGTTCAAGGTTTAGGCCTAAATGGTTGTCAGATGAACTAATGAGACATGTGGCAGAGAAGAAAAATGCATGGAATACATACAAATTAATGGGTGACATGGAAGCCTATGATAGATATAAGTTGGTCTGTAACCAAGTCACAAAGGAGATTAGGCAGGCAAAGGCAGACTACGAAAAATCCTTGGCAAAGGATGCAAAGAAAAACAGAAAAGAGTTCTTTACCTATTTAAACTCAAGAAGGAAAGGGGACAATATCCAGTGGACATTGATGGTTCAACAGTTGAGGATCCTGCTCAGGTGGCTAACAATCTAAACGAGTATTGTGCATCTACATTCACGCATGAGGAGTTATTCAGGAAGGAGAATGACGTAGGTAAAGTAAACATTGGCGGTGAGCTAGATGATTTTGTAATAACTGAGAGGAAAGTGGAGGAGAGATTGTTGAAGGTAAACATAAAAAAGGCACCTGGGGTGGATGGAATCTATCCAGTTATATTAAAGGAGGCAGCAAAGGAAGTAAGCAAACCCCTAGCCATAATTATGAGAGCTTCTTTGGACTCAGGGGAGGTACCCATAGACTGGAGATGTGCAAATGTAACCCCAATTCACAAAGGAGGATCAAAGTCTGACACAAGTAATTATAGACCTGTTAGTTTAGCTTCTGTTCCAGGTAAATTAATGGAGGCACTGGTTAAAGAAACACTGCAGGATCATCTGGACAAGAATTCAGTTATAGCTCAGACGCAGCATGGTTTTGTTAAGGGAAGGTCTTGCCTGACCAATTTGATTGGATACTATGATGTAATCACAAAAGAACTGGATGCAGGGAATAACTTTGATATTATATATTTGGATCTTAGAAAGGCTTTTGATACTGTTGCACATGGAAGACTGCTGCATAAATTGGAGCAGTGTGGCATTGGAGGCAAATTGCTGCTATGGATAAGGGGATGGTTGAGTGGCAGAAGATAGAGAGTGGTAATCAATGGACACTGCTCAACGTGGACTAATGTTATTAGTGGAGTTCCTCAGGGTTCAGTGTTGGGTCCGTTGTTGTTTTCGGTGTTTATGAATGATATTGATGATGGTATATCAAGTTTAATGTCCAAGTTTGCAGATGATACAAAGGTTGGCAGGGTTGTTAAGGACACTACTGACACTATGCTACTGCAACAGGATCTGGAAAGGTTGAACAGATGGGCTGAGAGGTGGCAAATGAAGTTTAACATTGACAAATGTAAAGTACTACATATGGAAAACAGTAACCACAGAGCAATGTATCAACTCTGCAGTACTACACTGACAGTGGTGGAGAATGAAAAGGACCTGGGGGTAATTGTGCAGGCAGATATGAAGTTCTCTGAGCAGTGCAGACGAGCTGCAAGAGTAGCTCATGGTGTCTTGTCAATGATATACAGGAATTTTTCTAGCAGGGATAAGGAGGTGATTATTCCTGTTGCGCAGGTCTTTTCTCCGTTCTAGTATAAACTTGCTAGGGTTCCAACAATTCTCAGTTATGGTGTGATGTGTCAGTTAGGAATAAATGTTCTTTGCAAGAGTTACACTAATATTTGCATCCGGAGAAACCTGGCTTTCATGTAATCGTCTAGTAGTTAGTTAGGACAAATCCCGTGTTCTAAAAACTTACTCAGATGGACGTTGAGCAAATCTGCAACATCAAGATCGCGTTGTGATTATTTTCACCTTTGACTCCTTTCTATTTGATTAGAATCAAAAGCGCCGCCTTAACAGTTCTTTATCAGTAATCCATTCAAAGAAATCATGTGTCATCAGAGAGTAATCAATAGGCAAAAATTAGCAAACAAAACATGGTTTATTAAACATACTAAATCGTTACAAAATACAGTTAGACAAAACAGTGTATAAGTCTTTAGTAAAATAGCCTTGAGCTTTTATACCTTTACATATTTAGGTAACCAACGGATTAATTAATAATGGTATGGGTTTGCAAATTGTTATGTTCTTCATGAACAATCGACAGCCAAAGTGCGTTCATACATCGCGTAGCTGACGAATATTACACCACATTGGTGGAACATGTAAGATTGTAGGCCATGATTAATATTCAGTCTTACTATTTAATTATAATATTCAGTTATAATATTTAATTATAATATTCAGTTTTAATGTTAATTAGGATTATTCAGTTTTAATATTTAATTATAATTAATTCTAATTAAATAACGTCCGGTATTCATGTACAAGTTATAGTATCTATTAAATATGAAATGCTAAGTAAAATAACAAAACTCTCATCAAAGTATGAGTGTGCGTGAGGATCGATGTCTTTAAGCACATAAAAAATATATAAAAGGGGGGGATGGAAGTATGTTCGACTTAGCGCAATTAAGTTCCGTTTATAATTAAATAACGAGGGTTAACTTACCCGAATAATTCAGCAACGCCTCAGGAACTGTAGTTAAAGGACAGTAGTTCATCTCGATTCCTTCCTATATCTCATTAACGAGTTTTTAGCCTTCTTCTTCTTCCGACTTTTCGTTTCCCCTTCTTAAGAATATTTTCTTCACATTCTAAAAAAGATTATCATTGCGACGGCTCTCTATCTTAACAAAATCCTAACTCAAACTCCGCTAACTGCCCTTACAAGTCACAGCTCTTTCACTGACCAACTCTCACTGTCCAAGGCTCGGCTCCAACTGCCTCGAACTCCGACTTCAACTATTCCCACACCCTAACTGTTAACCGAACTTCCTTCCCCCCTATTTCCCTTCTAGTTAGTTTCGTCAAACGGAAAAACATCTGGGGAACTGTATTTTTACAGCGTTCAGACTCAACCGAAAATCCGATTTATGAAAGTCGTTGAAAGAATTACATGTTTGTATGAGGCTCGCCCAAAAGCCAAAACGGACATAAAATCGTCTACTCCGACACAAGAAACTATGAAATAATAAACACTCTGCTGATGCCTGAATCAAACACAATACTAGTAGTGTTCTCCGAAAATCTAACTCCCCTGTTTTTATGACTAGCGCCGCGAGTTTTCTGTTTTCGGTCAACAATACACTCGGACACTTGCCCGCTCCAACGAATAAATAACGTACGGCAGGCGTCGGACGGTGGTTTTGGAATTTCGTGGGTGCGGCTCTGCTCCCATGCGAAAGCGAAAGTAATTCTGCCTTCTCCGGCGAGGTAAATATCGTATGACAGATACAGTGCAGCAAAAAAGTATGAGGCCCTTGTGCTCTCTAAGAATGTACCAATACGGTTAAAAATAAATGCATTTTTAACATTCCCTTGTATAAGGTAATGGTTAGGCCACTTCTTGAGTACTGTATACAGGTCTGGAGGCCTCATTTCAAGAAGGATGTAGAGCTGCTGGAACGAGTACAGAGAAGGGCAACAAGATTAGTGAATGGAACAAAGGGTTGCTCTTACGAAGAAAGGCTTAAGTTTTGCAAATTACAGTCTGGAGACTAGGCACCGGCGAGGTGATCTGATAGAGGTGTATAAGGCTTTGAATGGTTTGAGCATGCTCAATGCCAATGGGATTCTTCATCTTGCTCAGAATAATCACCTCAGAGGGCATAAAATCAAATTGAGGAAGGACGGATGTCGGATAGATGTGCGGAAATTTGCATTTGGCCAGCGGGTGGTTGGTTGGTGGAACAGACTTCCGTCACTTGTTGTTGAAGTTGATAGCCTAAACAAATTTAAGGCTCAACTGGACAGGTATTTCGAACGAATGGAGGGATGAAATGGGAGTGGTGTTTTTTTTTTTTTTTTTTGGCTGATGCTGAATAAGCTTGCTTTCTTGCATCATATGCCTCTACTAATGCTAATGCTAATTTAAAATGAAATCTAGGACAGCACTTTGGAACATGAGCACCAGGAAAATCTTGAATTGAAGTGGATTCTTGGAGATCATATGAGTAGGGTACATGAAGGAAATACATTCTTTTCTCTTGAAGGGTCTCAACTGATGTTAGGTGTATGATGAAATTCTAACATGCACTTACTGAATTCATGGAATATGAATTGAGGGATAACTTGCTTTTAAGGTAGTAGTTGAAAATGTGCATGTTCTCTCCCACAGAAATCTTCTAAGTGATAGAGATGATATAAGTGTATTTTCTTATCTGAAAGCAGTCAGTGTTTACATATCCTTTAATATATTTCTCAGTATTACACACACATACAAAATCAGTCCAGTGCCTCAATATATGAGGTGTGGCAATAAATTTCCCAGACTGGTGCTGTTGTGGTCCTGTTCCATGAGTTTGAAATTAAATGGAAGTGGAGGGTGTGTTGTAGTTCAAACTTCCACCAACAGATGTTTGCAGAGATTGTCCAATGGGCTGACAGGTTGCAAGTAACAACAAGTTTCTTTAGTAGTGTTAATGTTCTATGTCACATGCAATGGAGCAACAAATGAATATCAAATTTTGCTTTAAAATGGGAAAATCTGCAACCAAAATGCTAAAAACTGTTTGTGGTGTTGAAATTGTACCAGTTGTGAAGTTTTACCAGTTTGTTTCAATGGTATTAGCATTGCAAAGATGGATGTGAGAATCTTTGCGATGAATCCGAGAAATGGGCATCCATCAACCTACCAAAATGAGGACAGAGTTTCAGAAGTTTGAGAAATTTTGGCAGGAGATCATTGTTTGATGCTCAGAATGATTACTGATGAGTTGTATATGAATAAAGAGATGATTCGTCAAATTATTCGTGAAGAGTTAAGGGAAAGGAAAGTCTGTGAAAAATTTATGCCACACAGCATCCGAAGAACCACAAATTCGTTCAGTAATACAGTAAGTCCCTGACTTACGTAAATTTTTTTCCTCTCAAATTTTTATTTTATTTATTTATTTATTTATTTTTTTTTAGGACTGTAAAGATTAAAACAGCAAAAAAAAAAAAAAAATTCAATAATGACGAGCTGTTATTATTTATTTGGTTTTTTTTTAGGAGCATTAGCAACTAAGGCCATATTGCTCCGTGAATATGTGGTGGTCATTCCCGACCTTTCCGCATCCTCCGTATTTGGTGGTGACGGGCTCGAACCCCGGTCTAATCAAGAAACGTGTGCTACGCACTGTTGCTCCTTCCCACCTGGCTACGGAGGCACCATAATGACGAACACGGTATGCACAAATTGCACAAGTGAGATATGGAGTAACAAGTTTGCGAAGCTTAAAAAATAGGAATGAAGAGAAGATTCTAAAAATTTATTTGTTTTTTTATGTGACTGAAGATATCTATGTAAAGGGGACACACATTTCACTGTAATAGCATAAAAACCCACAGAATTCCAGCTATTGGTATTATTGCAAATCAGTAAGATCAAGTTTACTACCCGTTTATATGAATTGCAGTAACAGAAAAGCCCAAAAAAACTGGAAACTGCAAATTATTATACTACAAACTGCAAACACTCAACTATAGTGACCTTGAGAAATGTGGTTTAGTAAAATGTGACCTCAAGTGAGGTGACAGTAGTGTGTTTCTGCCTTAACCCTGTGAAGTTCTTTACAGAAAATTTCATTTCAACCATTATCATGGTGCTGACTAAGAGAATAAGTGACAGCAGTACTAGTAAATATACCAAGAAAAGGAAAGCGATCGATTTGGATCAGAAAATTAAAATAATAAGGATGTATGAAAATGGTTAAACATTAACAAGTATCACAGAGAATTTAGATTTGTCAGTGTCAACAGTGAACACAATAATAAAGGATAAAGACAGAATATGAGAAGAGTGAAGGGCTTGGCAACAATGAAGTGAACTATAATAACCAAGGCTACGAAATACATATCAGTACAATAACATGGGTTTTTTTCTTTCTTATGTGCCACTCTGGTTACTTCACCACTGTCCTCAGATAAAGTTTTTAATTGAACTAATTAAAAATATATAACTATTTTTATATACATATAACTAATGTATAAAAATATATAACTATTTTTCTTCATTTTTCTGAGGATATTGTGGTTTTTGTAATTTTGGCATATCAGGGATACATTGACAATATTTTATTAGTCATTCCCGAGTTATATAAAACTCAACTTACATTAGAAGTCCTGGAATGTATCTCTTACATATGTCAGGGACTTACTGTACTTCTCAATATCTGATTATTCTCATGATAAATTTTAAATGAACAAAAATCCTACAAATGAGAGATGTGGTACATAACTCTGTAATTTTCTATCCTTACGTTGCTGTTTTCATGCATAGAACAGAAAAATTAGCAATTAGTTAAATATTTTAGTATTTGTTTTTCCATTTAAAATAATTAGATAATTTTTAAAGACATGTTGTTTACTTAGTTCAATATAATCTTATTTTTTTTGCATTTAGTAATTCATGATGATTTTATTGCTCCTTCAGGCAGAAATATCCAATGCTTTTTGATGAACCTATTCTGCTGCAGGCTAACAAATGGCATGTAGCTTGGGCCAGGATTTCTGGACCTAGTAGTGATTGTGGATCAAGTGGCCAATCTGTTGTCACTACTGAAGATCAGTAAGTATTTTTTATTTTAACTTAGTGGTAAATTATTTATTTTAACTTAGTTTATATTTTAAATAAGTTTACTTATTTTACATTTTAACTTAGTGTTTATTTTAATTTAATGTATTAACTCAATGTATTAACATTAAGTTAAAACCTATTTTTATTGTAATTACCCATTTTTGTTGTTAATTGATAAATATTGTCCCTTATCTGGATACAGAAGTTGTTTTTGTTAAAGATTATTTTATCTAAAAACATTAACAATAAAATTGTTTGTTATATATAAAATAGTAAACTTATTAGATTTTATTATTGCTAAAATAAGGAGTTTGTCTGGCTTAAGAGGAAGGCACTGTAATTGCAAAAATAAGGAGTTCATTTGGTTTAAGAGGAAGGCACTGTTATTAGATAGAATTTCAGAGGATACTAACATAGAAGTTAAATATATATTTTAAGTGAATTACTGCATTAGGCTAATCATGGAGATCATTCTGTTCCCTCCAAAGCTTGGTCTTATGTCCACTTAGAGACAAAAAAGATTATCCATGGTTTCCTCTGATTGATTTAATGCTTAAAATCTGTCTGTATTTAATTTATTGTTAATATCCACTGCAATCCAGTTATTGGTGGAATACACATATAATGGTTGATTGTTATATAATATCCTTCTCTCCTAAAATTGAACAGAAATGATATGCCTTGAGTTCCATGCATTGTTTGCATCTCTTACTGCGACATTGTTTCCCCTTGTTGTTGAAAGAAGTGACTAAGCATTTTTTAGAGGGGTTATTTAACCTACTGGTAAATAACACCAGATGCTACTGACTGATTTGAAAGTGTCCTTCTCTAAAACAAGTCTTACATTCCGAAAACAATCAGCAGTTACTCTTATGTCCAAGAAAAATTTTTGTACTGCAGTTGTCATCATGAAAGTAGTGTTGAATCATGAAATATGGGCATTTCTGCTGCAAATATGGGAGGAATTTATTTTGCAGTGCCACCACACACACACACACACACACACACACACACACACACACACACACACACACACACACACACACACACACACACACACACACACACAGTTATCATTTCAGAAAATTACAGTGATCATTTCTCCAGTTGCAATTGCAATGTAGAATTTCTGTTACTGTCAGTTAGACTGCTTCTCCATGGCAGCCTGGCACTTGGCATCCAGATTGAATAGTGATCATGGTGACAGTTTTAGAGATGAGAGCATTCATTGCTGCATCAGATTTAAGCATTGCCTGACATAGTTTGAAATGAGTATTTCTGGTTGGATCACCCATCCAGTGGAAACTATTTATTTTGAGATCTTGCAAAATTGCATGCACAGAGCCCAGAGATATACCAATATGTTGCAAAATCTTTAAACATTATAGGTAAATCATAAAGGATGATTTACTTATAATGGCAACTCGTGAAGGCATTCACAATATGAGATATACTTAAATGATGCCAATTTTGTAACTACTGAGTAGTCGGCTACATGTAAACATGATGCTATAGCACAAACCTATATGTTAGTTAATTTCTTCGTAACCTGAGGCTATTGCCTTAAACAAATTATGTAACTTATATTTATTATTGGTGAGTTTTGCTGATAAAATTGCCCATTTGTTTTGAAAAAGTATTCAATAAATTTTTAAAGTTTTTTGATGTAATATTTATTTTGTATTGTATTATTGATGGAGTATATTTTCCCCCCCTGTTGAAGGGTAGTATTTTATTTTAAGAGCTCAAAGAAATCTAATAATGGGACAGATGTTAATGCAGGACAAATACCACAGCTGCTCTATAGGTAAGTGTCTGTTGATTTTTAATGCATTTATTTTGATACATTATATATTGAGAAATTCATTATTGATTGAGTATAACAAAGTCTGTTTTTCTGGATAAACACACAATAATATAGTGCATGCACATATGGAGGATTACCTCATCATTAATAACCATTTGGTAAGCTATGCCAGTTTGTCTGTAAGAGATAAAAATTGCAAATTAAATAAGGCAAAAGTTTTTACAGATAGTGTAGCAAATTGCATATATTCAAAAATACTTTGAAGAATATGATTTTAGTGTGCAATATCTATCTTAATGAATTTTTTGGATGGCCTTAACATCCAGTAAATTCATTAAGATAGATGTTCCCTAAGATCAAATCATTGTGACTTCAGATCCCATTACAACAAGTAATTTAGGGTAATGCACCATCCTTGCTGATGCCTTCCAGAAACCACCAAAATTCTTTATTTGTATGCAGAGTGTTTGTATGACCTTCTACTCTACTGAGGAAAGGATTCTAATATTCTGGACATTTATTTGTGTAAAAAAACTCCTGCATATCATTATTGTTAACAGTATGTTTTGTTTGTATTCTAAATACTTATGTAAATGAAACTAGTTGACAGTAGTGGAAGTATAAATGAGAAAAATGCAATATTTTGCAGAAAAATTGATAAAAGTCAGTGATATTTGGTATGGAAGTCAGCAGTACCTCATAATTCACATTGGAGTTAATGTCCCTTTATCCTATAAATCAAAAAATGCTTATGAGACTAAGGCTTATGAGAAAAGGAGATTATATTCTCATCTCACAAGATATTTTTGTATAAAATGTTTTAGTACTATAAATATATTTTATACATATTGATTGCTCATTGATTCTGCTAGGTGTATACTGGGTAGATACTGGATAGATATATAGCAGTTGTTTTGATTGTAAAGAGTATGGTATAAATTAACTTAACTCATTCAAAAGTGAAAGTTGGTCACTGCACTTACTCACTCTCTCACAACATTTTGCTTTACTACTTTTCATAATTGTTGTACGAAAGAATTGTAACGAATTGTTTTTGAAAAACAAAAATATCTTCTTTCCTTTCTTCAGTATGTATTGTATCTGCTAACAAAAAATCAAGGAAATTCATCTATTGGAAACCACAGTGGAAATGGAAGAAAAAAACTGATCACTACAATGCACATTTCATAAAAAAAAGTTTGCTTTATTGTAATTGTTTTTAGAGGACTATATCGGAACAGCAGTTTCCTGGATGTATATTTGATCTTCTTATGAAATTTCAAGAAAATATTTCTATTCATAGCTGCGTTATAAACTTCGAAAACTTATGTCGAAGGAACTTTGCATGCATCTCACCTGGTGTTCAAATGAAAAAATAAAAAAAATATATATATGCTACGAGTAACGATTGGGAAATTTTAAGTAATTGTTACTGAATACTTTGATATTTCCTTGATATGTATGATACCATCAAAAAATTTCAAGAGAAAAATTAAATTTTGATTATCACACACGCCCGAAAAATTCACCAAAAAGTGTCATATTCGGATGCTTTAATTCCATTCTGAGCTGCAAATGTAATTTCACTTCTCTTGCACTGACAGAGTAGTTTCCTTCATTCGGTAAAACACCGACAGAGTTTTACCGAATGAAGGAAAACAGGATTCATTTTCCTGAAATTTCCAGTTCCCTTCATTCACTTGGGGGAAAAATACTCCTTAGGGAAGGAAGTCCCCCCTTTCTAGTCTGACCCTAGGGGGGGGAGAGAGAGAGAGGGGGGGGAGAAATAAAAATACCCTTTTGGTGGGGAGAAGGCCAGGAGATTGTCAAAGGTCCAGAGCTCTAACTTTCATTTATTTTATTTATTATTATTATTATTATCTAATTTTATTATTATTTATTTAATTTTTTTTTTGCTTATGTTGTTCTAGCAATCCATCCTGGCTTGGGGCTTCCCTAGGCTGGGATAGTCCTCTTCTTTTCTCCTTCCCTCTCTTCATCTTATACAAGTTTTTCTTTCCTCCCTGGGAAACTCGTTCCCCAGGGAGGAGGGTGTGCAGATAGTAGGAGAGACCTTGCCCTCCTTCTGCAAGGGACGAGTACCTGGAGGCAGTCGCCCAGATGATCACTGTTCCAGGTAGCCAAAATTCCAAAACACAACATCACAATACAGAACACATACATAAGCTCACAAACACTTTCCTGTCACTTTCTCCCGTGCGGGATGAAAAACATTTTTTCCTCTCTCTCTTGCCTTCCTTTTCATCTATCTTCATCCAACATGAGATATTCCTATGTGGGATGAATTTTTTTTTTTTACATGACCCACACTGGCCTTACCTTGACAGTGTGTAAAGAATAACAAGGCGGATATGAACTTTTGTTCTAGGAGCCGCCCATACAAAAGCATTTTTGCATTATAGCTCCGTTACAATAATTTGCTTCGTTCTTTACGTTATTGCTGTAGCCAACGATATCGGTGTGCACGACGTTTCATTACAGATGCTGAAGTTCTAATTAGTCATTTCATCCTAGGATGCGGAAGTATTAATAAGTCTGATTTTGGTCTGGTGCTCATTTGAGAAAAAATCCACAATAATACCTCTGGAAATATCAGCAAGTGAACTGCATTATACGTTTCAAACATCGCTGTATAGCTTGTCCTTGAATACAAATGAATACAGTTACTTTCCTTTGAGTGACTTCATGTTTTTGCCTTGTACAGATGTTTTATTGTGGACACTTCCTTCCAGTCAGTAAAATCATCAGTAGTCATCCTTTATTGTACCTAAAGTAATTTGTTATGTCGGGGGAAATGGTTTTTGCTCCTAATTGATGTAGCACTTTTGAATTTTCCCAAAGTGGATTTTCTGAACAAATTGTAAATTAGGAGGACAGTAAAAGAGTTGATAATTGGTGCCACTGGTGGGCAGCATTTCAACAAACAAATTTTCTGTTTATACTCCGGGATGACCACATGGTCAGAGGAGATCCCAAGATAGAGAGAGAATACAAGAGACAGCGCCACATTTAGCAGTCACCAACTTGATTGTGTGAAATTGCACATCTGCCAAAAACCACAGTAAAACAAGAGAAGTGATGGGGAGTAAATCTATTTTTCAGTGGAGTTTATCTTTTTATTGCAGCTCAGAACAGCAAATGACTGTGGATGGTGAATTTATTCAGCTTCTGAACTAAAACAGAATTTCTCCCTTTGTGATAACATCAAAGCGTAACAAGCAAATATTTTCTATCAATACTTTTTGAGCAGCCATTAGTCGTAATCTGTTAGCTTTGTACTGTTAGAAATATTGCAGTTTTGTGAAGAATACACATTTCAAGAAACAATAATCCGTTATAGCGGATAATTGTTTTTTCCTCCCTTTGATGCACCAGTTTTCGAAGTTTATGACTCAGGTATAAATAGAAATATTTTCTTCAAGTTTCGTTAGATGATCAAATGCAGGAAACTGCTGTTTTGATATTGTTCCCTAAAAACAATTACAATAGAGCAAAACTTTTTTTTTTTTTATCAAATGCGCATTGCAGCGTTATCAGTTTTGCACCAGCTATTCCCGTTTCCAGTGTGGCTTCCATAGATGAATTTCCTTGATTTTCTGTTAGTAGGTGCAATTCACATTGAAGAAAGGAAATACGATCTTTCTGCCTTTCAGAAACAGTTGTTGCTACTGTTTCGCTTTATTGCTTCTTATGTCAACCAACAGTAGCTTGTGTTTTTCTTTTTTTTTTTTGTTCTTCTCTATATAGCTGTACGGAGGACTTGTAATATGATTCTCACACTTCGCTCATTAACGGCAAAGTTGTTTATCAAAACTGCTCCTCTCTGTAAACAGAAATTCCTGCACTCTTTAAATCAACAAATGAATCAAGTGTTGGGTTTCATAAGCTTTAGGGTGGGGGTAGAAAATTAAATGAAAAAAGGCCTAAAAAAATGCATATTCGATGTCACATTTTTCTCGTTTGCGTGAAATTAAATAGAAATTTCTGAAAATTGAAGTGGGAAAATTCAAGAGAACAGTTCTGGCTCCAGCTGTAGCAAGTTTCAGCTCTCTAGATAGAGTAAAAATTATAGAATTAACTTGCCGAACCCAGTTGGGGTGGGGAAGCACCCCACCAGACCAAAATACGGTTTTAACCTTATTTTGGTCTGGTTTTGATTTGGTTAGTTTGGTTTTGTTATGCTTATTATGATCATTTTGGCATGGTGCCAATATTTTTTAATGAATATTAATGTTATGCTTATTATGATCATTTTGGAATGATGCCAACAATGCTGAGTGAGGGCACAAAGTGTGAAAATAGAAGGTGACATTAAAAAATTGAACTGCTTTTAATTATTTTTGCCAATTTTAAATACGGAACAAGGGAAAACTTTGTAAGCCATGCCTGAACTTAGGAAGGCAATATGCACACTTGTGCTTGGGTTAAATAAGGCAAGGTGTAAATAGAATTTCTGTATTATCATTTGGGTATTTATCACTGAACACTTGATAAAACTTTAATTCTATTGTACATTATGTCAGTTGTGCATGTGAATAATGGATGATGTCACTTTATATAATTATACATTTAGGCTCTCATCCAGACCTCTCTCTAGTTCCCCCCCCACCCCCCAAAGACATCTGTTATAATTTACCTTCTCTGAATCTGTGTTTCTTGTTGGCAGGAATTATTGTATAGCTATGTGTAGATTTTGATATTAAATGAAAAAGAACTGTGATGGAAGATAACATTTAGTATTTTTTACCAGGTTTCATATTCACAGCCTTTGACATCAGTAATAGAACCCTTTCAGCTTCAAACCTGCCTTCAGGCACTATAATACATAAGATAATGCATCAGGCTGATTGATGGCAGGTTTACTGGACAATAAAATCTGCTAGTAAAATGACTGATTGATTTCTGTTCTATCACCTGTTTCCAGGTTATTAAATGCATAGCTATGGCAGTTTCCGTGAATGCATATGACAGGCAGTTGCCAAACAAGATTGGATTTTGAAAATAATCAAGCATCTGAACCATGACGGATGAACTTCAAAGTATAAGTAATCAAAGCAGTTGCCTTGCTCCACAAAACAGTTAACTGAAAATAAGCAAATCAGTTAATGGCAAACTCCAAACAATAAAGTTCTCCCATACATTATGTTGTGATGCAGCACTACTGAGTATGAACTTATGGATAAAGCATGTCATTTCAGATTAGTTCCTGCTTATCTGAAAATTAATATTCAGATTGACTACACCCATTTATGTGTAGTCAGTCTGAATTAGCATATATTGAACAGAAGGTGTTTTATGTGTTTCTTTACATTTTAAAATGGATGAGTGTACTCAGCAGTGAATTTGCATCAAGTTTTGTCTCAGATTGGGGAAAAGCATAACAAAAAATTCTTGAAACGTTAAAAAATGATCTGTTCCAAAGTTTAAAAAGCCACTTGTCCATTGAAGATGATTCTCGTTCTGGCTCGCTTCAACTTCAAAAACTAATGATGCATTTACTTGTGTTCATGATCTGATCAGGAGTGACTGATGTTTAACTATTTTCAATGTTTGCTATTGAAATTGGTATTTCTTATGGACATGTCAATCCATTTTAGTACAAAATTTGGGAACATGATTCATTTCAGAAAAGTTTGTGCCTCACATTATCACTGATTATCAGTGACAGTGAGAGAGCAGTGAGTTTTTGCAGTCAGGATCTTCATCAACAACATGCTGCTGCTAACCTACATTTTGTGTCTTCCATTATTACTGGTTATGAATCATAGATGCCTGGTTGTGATTTGGAAAGAAAGGCCCGGACCTCTCAGGGGAAGACTCCATCTTTTTAAAGTATAAAAAGCAAGACAACCTCAGTCAAATATGAAGATCATGCTCATATTTTTTGATTCATAGGGTATTATTCATTATGAATTTGTGCACATGGTCAACCACTGAACTAAAAATATCACAAAATAGTTCTATGGTGATTGCACAATTCTTTTTGTAGAAAAGCCTAAAAAGTGGGCTTGAGTGAATTGGTCTTTTTATTATGACAAGCTCTTGCACACTAAGCGCTTTCCATTAAAAAAATTCTTGTGAAGTGCTCCATCACTGTGTTCCCTTGTGCATGTCCACTGGATTCAGTTTCTCCTTCCCAAGTTTAAAGTCCCTTCTCCTTCTGAAAAGTCACATATTTGCAAATACTGAGCAAATTATTTGGAATATGGTGCAGGAACTATTAGCAATTCCAAAAGAAACCTATTAAGAATGCTACCAGAAGTTACAAAAGTGTTGAATTGGTGTATACAGTGTCAAGAAGATTTACTGGCTATTCAGATCCATATGACTAGTCAGTAAGCTTCATTTCTCATACATTAGTTCACTTCTTGAATTTTTTGATCATGCTTCTTAGAGGTATAATTATCACCAACAACTAGGCAGCACTCCTATAGGCTCTTGTGCTGTTATTGAGAGAGTGTTCAAAAGTACCGGCAGTATTGAAGCTCACTCATTCAAGAGAGCAGTTTGTAACTCATATAAGGTTCTTGGAGCAGTTGACAAGTTGAAATTTGTTTCCTGAGAACATCCTTTGTTTTCTCTTGGGATTTCAACCTGGAGACCTAGGTAGCCACTTTATTCAGGAGATATCCTCATGTTCATACTTATGGACAGGCATATGAGGTGCTAGCCTTGGGCCTCACGATAGAGGGGGAGCCTCACATGGTCTCTGTAATCTCAAATTTTTAAAGCGATTTCTTTTTTTAATGCCCTGATCTAAATTAGGGCCCACTTGTACCTACCATGTAAACAGAGACAGATGAAATTTACTGAAAAGTGTGGAACTGTGTTAATCTGAAAAGAACAGATTAATTTCCAGAATAAAGGAAAATTACTCTCTCTCCTAATTCCCTAATAGGGTGTAACAGTAAAACACAGGTTGATCACATCATATTATCTGCATTAGGAATATACCTTAATCTTTTCCACTGGCTGTGAACACAAGAAATCAGGTGACTAGCGCGATTTCTTGGTACAGTATTAGGTATTAGGTATTAGGTATGTTCGGGGTCTGACGGCACCTGGGATTTCTCCCATCTCCGCGTATGTTCTCTGTATCGGACAAGCCAGAGATTTAAAAGTGTGTGGGATATGTACTGTGTAGTTTGTTGTGCCCATTGTTCGTCCGGCCTGTTAGCCGCCGGGCCCCTAGTGAGACCCGACGTTACCAATACCTGCCACAGGGAGGCCGGCCGGGTGTTACCAATATTTGTACTCTGGCTGGTCTTGCCACTTACTTTCCTGGGATTTTAGTGGCTAGGACCAAAAAAAAAAAAAAAAAAAAAAAAAATCGAGGTTGATATTAGTGATACAAGTTAGTATTAATATTGCGCGACGTGGGGCTGTGCGGTGAAAGTGAGTTTTAAAAACCAAATAGGTTCGGGCAAGAATTTTGATGTTCTCTTTTGATTTTGACATGTAGGGCTAAACGCTGTGCAAGACAAAAGTTTGGGGGGAGGATGAAGACTGGGGGGAAGAAATTGGAAATAAGGGGCCGACAGAGTAGATGGCCCCTGCAGGTAGTGAGGCATGCCCGTGCCCCACCAGAGTGAAAAAATTGGGGAGGCAAGGAGAGGCAAGCCTCTCCTCCCCAGGAGTTTGGAAAGAAAGATCCGCTCAAGAGAGTGCGGATTTGGGTCGCCAATAGGCTGTTCCGGCGGGAGAGTGCCACCGTATGTCGTCTCCATCAGTTTGCAGGCCCTAAAAAGCTGGCCGTTGAGTCTCATCTAGGTGGGACACTAATAGGGGGTTAAATCTGAGATGTCATCCTTCCAGACTGCATGTGGTCTGGGTCCTATTTTCTGGTCATTATCTTAGGGTCATCAAGTCTATTGGCTGTCATTATGGGGTTTTATCCCTTCCGTGATGTTTGATAGTCCTCACACTACCTCTTGTCATTATGTAGTGGGTCTATGCTGCAAGGTCTTGGGGCAGTGTCCCTTTGTTCTGATGTCACGACTATTTAAAGGTGTTTTTTCGCTTCTATTGGCGGTAATCATGACTCTTGTAGTTCGACAATCTATTGTCACTTGTCTTTTCCTAGTGCATTTTGTAGTCAGTCCAAGGTCTGTATAGTCGGTTCCTCTGTGTCGTCTCGCAGCTATTTGCAGTTTTGTTTTGTCTCATTCCGTTAAGGTCTTCGGTATATGGCGGCTAGTGTTTGGCGCCTGCTAAATAATCCCTGGGCAAAATCAGTTAAGGCTAAATATTCTTCTTGTGTATCTAGTAGATGTGACTCGAGATCCCTCGGTAAATAGTGAACTCTAGTTATTAGTCTGCATCTAAGGTCTTCGTATTGGACACACTCAAACATAATGTGCACCCAGCTTTCTTGTTCCCCGCAAGTACAACGCGGATCCTCCACTATTCCCAATGCTGTAAGCTTTGCATTGAAAGCCCCATGACCCGTAAGGAGGTAGGTCGTGTAAAGTCCGGGTTGCAGCCAGGTTGGAAGAATGGGGTATACTCTGTCTACGTCCGGGATGAACTTTTTGGTGATGTTCCCTTTTGTTGTGTTTGTCCAGCGGTATTGCCAGGTTTCTTTTAGGTATTTCTGCAGCCTGTTCTTTTCAGCCTTGTGGGTTGCATTGTTATCCACTGTGTAGTCTTGGTGGGTGCAAGGCATTCCTTTGGTTATATAATAGGCTATTCCAGTACGTATGATGTCCAGGTCAAGGGGAAGGGCTCCGGCCAAGACCTGTAGGGCAACAGTGCTAGTGGTGCTACAGGCTCTGGTAATGGTTAACAGGATAGTTCTATGGATTGAGTCGATTATGCGTCTATTTACGGCGGTTGATGCCTTGTGATACCAAACCGCAGAGGCGTATGTTATAGCTGGTAGGAATGTCGTTTTATAATATAAGGAGAGCACGCGACGTTTAAGTCCCCAGTCCCGACGAACCACACGTGCTAACAGTGCAGAGTACTTCCTTATCTTTGTTCTTAAATGTGTGAGATGCTGCTTGAAGGAAAGATTACAATCTAATATCACCCCCAGGTACTTAAGCTGGCTTTGGAGTTTCACTGTGGTGTTGTTCACCTTTATTTGAGGTGGCCTGTGCAGGTCAAGGGAGCCTTTCAGTAAGATTGAGGATGTCTTAGTTGGTGAGATTTTTAGGCAGTGTAAGATGGTCCAGTCCTGTAGTATCCTGATGGCATGGTTTGCTTTTACCTCCAACTGGGTTCTACTGTCGGCAGCAATTTTCAAGATTAAGTCGTCGGCAAAAGCTTGGGTTTGGACGTCACCAAGGTCCATGGCCAGGAACTCATCCAAGACAATGTTCCACAACAGCGGCCCCAGGACAGAACCCTGGGGGCAACCCCTGCAGACACGGCGGTTTACCCTACCATAGGGTGCCACGACACTAATACTCCTGTCGGTAAGGTAAGACTTGATAGTGAGATACAAATTGCAGGGAAGGTTGGCCCGCCTTAGCCTTGCCAGGACACTTGGCCACCAAATGGTGTCGAAAGCCCCGGCAAAATCTATGGAGATGATTAGGTAGTATTTACTGTTGCAACTGGCCACACCGTGCAGCAGATGTCTAAGTGCCTCTACTGTCGAAGACTCAGGCTTAAAGCCGAACTGGGTAGACATGTGCAGTTCAGCACTCTTGTAATGTGTGTCAATTCGGGCATATAGCATTCTCTCAAATAGTTTGCTGATCACTGGTAGCAAAGCTATCGGTCTGTAAGTGGTTGGCTGTTGTGGAGGCTTATGTGGGAATCGTTGTAAATGTGTTACGGACACCACTAAATTGTGGAATGTCCCTTTAGTTCTTAATTAGTGCATTCTACAGCAGCAGCAGCTCTATTGCCTAAAGGCCAGAGGTGTGAACAATACATACCCAGGTCTCTCAATCTGTTTGTTATATGGAAATTTTATTTGTTCTATGGAAACTATTTTAATTGGACCATCCATAGATTTCAGAATCTATATAAGCTGAGATCCGAAAACTGTAAAATTTAGTTTAATTTAGCAGTTAATAATGCAGCGAAATTATGAATCTGGAGCATCTAAATGAAAGAGTCAACGAGAAAAGGGGGATCAAATTCGAAAACAAAAAATGGTCTGTTGCCTTTTTTGCACGTAGCAAAAATAAATGAAGAAAATAAAAGTGCAAGGACAGGAGAAGAGGAAGTAAAGACTAAATAAGAGACTGAGTTTAGTTCAGTACTGTTCTTTATATTTCACAATATTCCAATGTTTGTGTTTAAACAGACCGGTGAAAATAGTTTTTTTTTCTGATTATATTTATGTATGCAAGTGTTTTTTTTTTTTTTTTTTTTTTTTTTTTTGACTCTGGTATCTTTAAAGGGGGGGGGGGGGCACCACAAGAGCTTAGCGCCTTGGGCTCCGGGAAGTGTAAGTATGGTCCTGGATATTCTTATCCTGAAGAAGCAAGTCCTCCAAATTTAATCTATGGGTAGAGTGTTATTGTTCATTAGAAGTAACTGGCAGTTTACTGCACCCCTAAAAAAACACAGGGCTCAAGTATTTTGTGTTGCAGTGATTTTTATCTCAAAGATACGGATCTCCATACCTGCGTTGCATGTTATGCCTGTCCAAACTATCATACGTCATCCTCCATAATAGCCTCTTTCCCTTGTTGTTAATGGGTTGGTCTTAAAGGGAAGGGGTTAAGTCACTGATTTAAGTGACTCTGAATGCATGATACTAGATGTTCCAATATGAGTATCTTGTAAACTGCAACCCCACTGGGTTTTGCATGTGACTGTGTCTTGGGTGTATCAAAATTAGTTTGGTAACCAAATAACATCCAGCCAGTGGTGATCCTGTTGCCAGAAGAGCTGACTGATGTGAATGGTCACTGGAGGCTGACAAGACATGCAGCATAACCAAAAAGGTAGTCAGTTAAATAACAACCCCATACAACAGTAGTAACCAAAGAGGTATTTTGGAATTCACACCCTCATTCACCTCATTGTACCCTGTAATGGATGGGGTATCACAGCCAATGACTGAACCAGGTTCCACTCCTATCAACAAAAAACAAGAAAGCACAGTTACAGTGGACTCAGGAACACCAACGCTGGACAATGGAGGATTGGATAAGGTTTGCTTGGTTTGACAACTCTCTCTGTTCGTGTTATTTCACACTGATGGGAGAACCAAAATATGGTGAAAATAGCATTCCCCATACTGTGTCACCCAGCACTGCAAGCAATCTCTAACAGACTTAGTTCTGTTAGATTTTTGTTATGAGTAAACTGTTCATTTTCAGCAAGAAATCATGAACAAAGACTCCTCCTGTTTTTGAATCAGCGTGATTGAACTGTAGAGATTTGGAAACAGATACTGTGGTCTAATGAATCCTGAATAATAGAATAGAATGTGGAGATGATGGTTCCATCATATGTTTTTCCTATTGTACAAGCTGCATGAGGTTGAAATAGTTGTGTGGGGAATGATCTCATGACGTTAATTAGATACAAAAATATATCTGCAAGGATGACAAAAGGTTGCCATATATTTAAGAAATTTATTCTTCCAATTTTGAGGTTTGAGCCTCACTGAAAATCTATGAGATGCATTTGAACTTGTGTGGATATATTATCTTCTGCTCTCAACTAGAGAAATTATTGCCACAGTAATGGTTTAACTTACACTACATTCCTGTTTGGTCATTAGTTGAATCTTTGCCACATTGAATTAAAATGTAGTTCAGTAATGTAGAGGTCCTATAAGATATTAGAACTGAACCTGCAAGAGGTTCAGTTTCCTGTAATGATTATATGTAATGATTATATACTATTTCTGTTTAATGTGTAAGTTTTTCTGTTTCATTTTAGTTCATAACCATTGCGGTCAATGCCTACAGTACTTAAAAAAAAAAAAAAAAAAAAAAAAAAAAAAGCAAAATGTCATCGTAATTTAATGAAACTGTGATGTGTTATCTCTTAAAATCATTATTACTGGAGACAATTCCAATAATGCAGGGATAGGGGACGGTGGCTTACTCTTTTTTAAGCAGTTTAAAAATCTAGTCAGGAGGGGAGCTTTGAAAGAAGGTGTGAAGGGAAGTGAAGAATAGAATTCCGTTCTTTTCAATTGGTAGCTAGAGAGTAGTAAATTACAGCTGACTATAATTAATTGATCATTATAATAGTGATCTTCTGGGACAAATTAATACTTACTACTGACCGGGAAATTTTTAATAACAGCTACAGTTCATGAGGACTTTTAAATTATTAAACTGTGATGTGATTTTTGTTTGCTTATAGGGTCATTACACCTGATAATCAGTTATCTTCAAGGCCTCCTGATCAGTTGGAGCCAGTTCGTGTGCTCAGTAAAGAGTTTTCAAAGACTGTAACACCAGTAAGTTTCAGAAAGATTAATTCATAAACTGTTAGGAGCTGCTCTTAGAGATAAATGTGCATTCCTTATTTTATAATGTTTAGTGAATATTTATTTTAAAAAAATGAGCTTCTAGCTGTGGTTTGTGTAAGTGATTTCAATGAAAATGTTAGAAAGATGTAATTTGTGTGTTAAGATTCTTCTAATGAATTTTATGGCCAAGTTAACTTTTGTCATAAATTCATTAGAACTTTTAATATAAAAACATTTTATAGATTAAAAATTAACATACTTATCGTAGGAGCACTTCTATGGGATTTTCATAAGAATAGGTTAAACTAAGGTAAAAGCTTGACTGAAAGTGGGAAATCTTTTTACGTGTTATCAATCTTTCAAATAGTGAGGCTGTCATAGGTAGTCATGAGTTGCCTCAGCATTATACTACAAACAAGTAGCATATTATCACACTCTGCTACAACTTGATAACCTTCTGGCATTTTCAATCCTTAATAACTCCTCATTTGTGAATGTAGATGCAAAATACTCATTCAGTTTGTTTTCTATCTGAGCAGGATCATCAACAGTCGAACCATCGATATCAAGTGGACCAATCTCATTCATCGCCTTCCTTTTAGAGTTTATATAAGTAAAGAAATCCTTGCTGTTTTTCTTAGCATCCTTTGCCAAAGATTTCTCTTAATTTGCCTTCGCCTGCCTAACCTCTTTGTGACTCAATTACAGACTAGCTTATATCTGTCATAGGCTTCTGTGTTGCCTGATAATTTATATGCATCCTATGCATTTTTTTTTCTCTGCTACGAGTCTCATTAATTCATTTACAACCATTTAAGCCTAAACCTTGAACAATTTCTTAATAGGTATGAAACGTTTAGTAGCTTCCACGATTAATTCCTTGAATGCTTCCCACTTAGAATTTGCTGTTGGTAACATCATCAGCCGATCCCACTGTACTGAATTTAAAAACTGTCTGAGACCACTGTACTCACCTTTACGGAAGCAAAAACCCTTTGCTTTACCCCTGATGGTAATTCTATCTTTAATTAAATCCCACATCAGTACACTGTGATCGCTGCCACCTAGTGGTTCCTTTATCTGCAAATTCTTAATACACAAATGATCACGGCTGATAACCAGATCAAGAGTATTGATCCATAAAAGTTTTACTAGTGTGCGAGTGACCAAACCACAAGTTCCAGTCAATACATGGGAAGTTAAAATCCCCCATTATAAGACATTCGGATTTACTAGCCCAATCCATTTCTTTGTATAATTGTTTATTGTACTCATTCGAGTCATTAGGCCTATAACACACTCCTACTCTTATTTTTGCTTTTGCAGTTCTTATATCACACCAAACTGACTCAACATTGCACTGTCCATCTTTTTTATCAACTGGATGCACTTCTTTTGATTTTGTTTTTCTTAATTAACAGCATAACCCCTCCTCCCTTCCTATCCTGTCTATCCTTTCTGTACACATTGTACTCCCCAAATTCCAATTCTGCATTCCTAATATCTGTGTGACACCACATCTCGCTCCAGATGCTGCTTATTCTAATAAAAGTTCATTCAACACAGTGGTAAAACATAACATTTAATCACCTTAAACAGTTTTTAACATTTCATAAGTTTCTTGCAGATTTTATCAGTTTAAAATCGAATTTGATATTGGTTTGTGGCTCCATTGCAAAACCATGACATGGAACATAAGCATTACTAACAAAACTGGTTGTTACTTGCAACCTGCCAGCCTACTAGAAAATCTCTTTACCACCATCTGTTGGAGGAAGTTTGAACTGCAACATATTCTGTTTATTTTCAAATCATTGAACATGACTGCACCAGCACCGACCTGAGAACTTTATTGCCACACCTTGTATCTGCCACCAAATTGTGCTTGTTTATATCAAGATATGGAAGATTTCTTAATTCATCTTCCTCCTCCATTTTGCACTATGGGAGATATTAATGGACATCATCTTTTATGGGGATCTCAATGGCTGGATAAAAGAGGACAAATGATAGAAAAACTTATTGATAAAAATAACCTGTCTTGAATACAGATGCAGATACTGACATTCACCTGCCCATTGGAGTAAGTTCAGCAGTTGATCCCACTATCTGCCCGCCAGCATTATACCATGCCATAGAATGGTCAACTCTAATTGACTCCCCCCACCATAATAGTGATCACTATCTAATCACATGTAGGTTGATCACAGGGAATGCTCTAATATGCACACAACAGGAAAATTGGAAATTTAAAGCAGCAAACTAGGAAAAATATAAAGGTTGTGCCATTTTAGAATAGACTGAGATCATGGTCTATTCTAAAATGGCCCAAAGGTTGTCATATGAACTAATGAAGCAGCTGCATATATAACACACAAAACTATCGGTGCAGTAAAAGTAAAAGACGAAAGTTGAAAACCATGTGCGATACAAATACTGGTGGAATAATGATTGTTATATAGCAAAACAAGGAATCACTTTTGTATTAGTAGAAGGCTTATGTTGCAAGAAAGCAAGCTTATACAGCATTCTTAAACTTCCCATTTCACCCACCTGTTTGCTCTAAATATTCCAGTTCTGCCCTATATTTATTTAAGCTATCAACTTCCACAATGAGAGATGAAAGTTTGTTCCAGCAATCAACCCGCTGCCTAAAGGCAAATTTCTGTGCATCTATTCTACAACTATCTGCTCAGTTTGAATTTATGCCCCCTCAGGTGTGTAAGCTGAGCTAGAGGAAGAATCCCATCAGCATTGTGCTTGCTTAAACCATTCAGGGCCTTATACACCTCAATCAGATCATCTCGTAGGTGCCTATTCTACAGCCATTGCAGTTTGCAGAACTTTGCCTTTCTTGGTAAGAGGACCCCTCCTTCGTTCATCTCACCAAGCTTGTTGCCCTTATTTTTACTCGTTCCAGCAACTCTGCAACCTTCCTAAAATGAGGCCTCCAGACCAGTATGCAGTACTCAAGGTGTGGCCCAACCCTTGCCAAGGGATAATCACCTCCTTATTCCTACTATCAAAGTTCATGTATATCGTTGACATGACCCCATGACCTGTCCTGGTAGCATGACTGCACCTCTCAGAAGACTTCATCTCTGACTGCACAATTACCTCCAGGTCTTTTTCATTCTCTACCACCCTGAGTGTAGTACCACATAGTTTGTACATTTCTTTGGGGTTGCTGCTACCCATATGCAGTACATTTCATTTGTCAATGTTAAACTTCAGTTGCCACTTCTCTGCTCATCTGCTCAACTTTTCTAGATCCTGTTGCCTCAGCAGTTTGTTATTATTGTCATTAACAACCCTGCCAACCTTTGTATCATCTATAAAATTGGACATTAAGCCTGATATATCTTCATCAGTATCATTGATAAATATAGAAAACAACAATGGGCCTCCACTAATAACATTAATCCAATAAGAGCAGTGTCCATTGATTACCACTCTGTCTTTTCTCACTCAACCATCCTTTTATTCATTGCAAAACTTGCCCTTAATGCCGTACTGCTCCAATTTGTACAGTAGTTTTCCATGTGCAACTGTATCAAAAGCTTTCCTGAAATCCAAATATACGATATCAAAATTATTCATCTGTTTCCCTAAAAACCTTTCCCTATAAACCTATAAACAGACAAGGGCAAAGGCTCTAAATATTAAGTGGAAAAGTCAAAAAGAGTCTTGAATGTAATTTGCTTCCTCAGATGTCAATGTCAGTAGGTCTGAATGTCAGTAAGTCTGTTTACCTTAGTAAACAGACCTACTGACATTTGCATCATTTGGAAGAAAATCAGGCAAATTGCTGGAAAAATTTTGAAAACCTCAACCTTGATCTTAAAATAGAATTACAAGGCATCACAGAGCCACAACAGGTTGCAAATATTGTGGGATATACCTTCAAAAAATTTTTGCCACATCCCCATATTCCTCATCCTTCTTTTGTTCATAAAACAAAGAAAAAAAAAATTTCTACACTGCTTAAAAAATGTTATATAACCAGCCTCTCCCCATAACCAAGCTACATATAGCACTATAAAGCAAATCCAAGTACAGTAGGTCCAGACAGGACCTGTTAAATGATCCAACAGCTTACTGAAGGGATCACTGCTTGCTCTACTAACGTTTTATAATAAAATATTTTTAGAAGGAACCTACCCCATAAACTGGTGACACTCTATAGTACTGGCTTTTCAAAACCAGGAAAGGACCAAATCCAATTAACTACCATCCACTAGCTCTTACCAGTTGCCTGTCCAAAATTTTAGAAAATAATACGTGGTCATTTAATATAATTTTTAGAAACCCAAAAACTTTTAACTGAGATCAGTATGATTTCAGGAAATATAGATCAATGCTAGACTTCATGGTAAAAGTAGAGTCTAACATCGATAATGCCTTCTTAAGGAATGAACATATATTAATGATGTGCTTAGACATCAGAAAGGCCTTTGATATGACTTGGAAATATGGAATCTTATATGATCTAATGATTTGGAACATTGAGGCTGTCTACAAACATTGATTCAGAATTTTTTATATCAGGGAACCTTTGCAATACATTTTAATTGCATTCCATCCTGCATCTATACATGGCAAGGTGTTCCACAGGGCTTACACTTAATACCATCTTTTTGTAGAAGAATAAGAGAAATTTACCTCAATATGATATGTAGAACACTTTATGATACTCTCTCCAGAAATTAAAATGAATAAAAGATTAACACAAAATTATTACAGTAAAAAATCAGGTAAAACTCCAGATTAAGGTACTCCATCCAACATGGCAGCTAGCAAAACAGTGGGAAAGCAGTGATTGACAAGTTGACTCTGCCCACTGTCCTCCTAGGTTGATGTGCCTAGGGTGTTTTTGCCCCCACTTGCCACTGTTTTTAGGTTACAAACTCATTTTCCTATTCAAAAACAGCGGAATGGGGGATAAACACCCTACCTAAGCTAAGCATCTCCCACCTCGATGACACAAAACAATCAGAAAGAAAATGCCTCCACAACAATCACCGCACTGAGTGGGAGGTGCCTTCACCTGTCAATCACCACCATCTCTCCTCGCTTTCAGCAGTGTACCCTATACTGGAGTTCAGCCAAAAATCAATTTAAAACAATTAAAAATGAATGTAAAAAGTTACACATAAATTTTGTAAAACGATTTTCCTCCCTGAAACTGTCAGTGTTTTTTGACTGTATGTCATGATCACAGGAATGGAAATTACACAGTATGTGAACTTGGATCTTAAATAGAGATCATTTGTTCTTGCGCATGTATATGAAAGGCCGCAATTATTTGTCTTCACACATTTGCGCAAAAGACCATAAATTGGAGATTAGATATGGGCAGCAAATGTTAATATAATTCTCATGTAATTTAATTTTTATTGTTTCTGCAATTAATAGTCTCGTATAATTACATTGGACAATAGTATTTTGGCCTCGATAAATAAAAATGTATGGTTTTCATTAACAACATGAAAAGCTAATTCTGACAAGCCTGAATGAGAAGCACATACTGAGGATGCGTGCTATTTTACTCAAATATTCCGTGGGAATCGCATAGATCCTTGGTAAGATGAGTCACAATCGCTGCAAGAAATGTTTGTAACAAGTCATTTATTTGCATTGTGAAACAGGAAAGGTCTGAGCAATTGTTCAGTATAGCATATAATTTCTGTATTGGTCTGGCCACAATCTTAAATTGGATATCTTGTATCACCTGCCTAAAGGTTTTATAATACTATATACATACTCGGCTAAGGATGAAAATGTTTAGTTACTGTAAGAAACAATGGGCCAAATAGGAAATCTGGTCTTATGCAGCTTTACTTAACTGAAAAATGCAGGAGCGTTGTGTGTTCTGGCTTGCAATTCCTTTAACTGAAACATGGTAATGTAGTCATTTTTTTTGATATGTGGTTAACATTTTATTGTACCGACTGACCAAATTGGTAAATATTACCTGGTCTACTTCAAGATAAGTGGAGGTATCTGATATAATTGAAGCTAACTTATTTATATAATCAGTTTTATCGAGTATTACAACTGTATCTACTTTATCTGCTCTCTGAATTATAATGTCTTTATTTTCTCAAAGTTCACATAAAGCTGAACTTTCATGTCTATTCAGTTTAGGAAGTCGCGTGTCTTTTATGTTATTCACCACTTGGTTAACTTGTTGAATGAATAAATCTTTTTTGTGGAATATTATGCAGACCAAATTCAATGTGTATTACGAACTGTTTTTTAGGTACTTCCGAAGGTGGTAAATTATAATTTAATCCTTTTGGAATTTGGTCCTGCAATAGCATATATGAGGAAAGATTTGTAACCTGTTGATATGTCGGTACATTGCACGTTGGGGTGTTCAAGCACTAGCTGAAGCATTCTGATTGTGTGTTACCATGTTGTATGCATGTAGAGGGGGCGGCAAAGAACTTGTGTGCACATGGTCAAAAGCTCACGAGCATGTGTTTGTACTCGTATGAACCTGTCTTGATACCCACGATAATATATTCAGTTTGTTAATGTATCTGTTTTTTCTTTGTGTGTCCTGTGCTTCACATTGTAAATCTATGGGGGTCTTCAATACAAACCAATCATTTGGATGTAGAATGTAGATAATTTTTTAATTTGTTGCAAAGTTTCCTAACCTGGGAAAAGTTCATTTGTTTATTGGAATAACGAAATTTTAAGGCAAGTTTAACTATATTACATGATGTGGCAAATGCAAATTGCTTTTTTGCTCGAAATATTATGATTTAAATTGACCCTGGCAAATTTTGGGACAATGTTATTTTGAAGGCAATATTTTGGGAAAGAAATATGGTAAATTTGGGCCGAGTATCTTAGTGTTAATCTAATATAATTATGCACCTATCGATACACACATAATTGTGTGTATCGATAGGTTATGCTTGGAGAGAAAGGAAGTGAATGATATAGTCAACAAGAGTTTAAAATACGAATTTTAATCTGTTAATGTGTCTGTTATTTGAATGTATATAACAGAGCTGCAAGCCCAATACGTTCTACATTGATATTAATATTTGTAGAAGAATAAGAGAAATTTACCACAATATGATAAGTAGAACACTTTTGTATGATATTCTCCAGAAATTAATTATTATTGTATTAAACCGAATAATGGTACAAGCTAAGGATAAGATACAAAAAAAAAAACTACACCAACCAACAATAGTAACATCAAAAAAATGCTTCATTTCTGCCCCATACGTTGAACAGTGGCACAAGCAGCTTAACAGATTCTTTAAAGATACTGAGCAATATGAAAATTACATGCTACACTGAACAATTGCTGTCCTTTCCTATTTTGTGACACAAATAAATGACTTGGTATAAACATTTCTTGCAGTGATTGTGACTCATCTTACCAAGGATCTATGTATTCCTGCTGAATATTAGAGTAAAACAGCACGCATCCTCAGTACGTGCTTCTCGTTCAGGCATGTCAGAATTAGCTTTGTATGCCGTTAATGAAACCATACATTTTTATTTAATGAGGCCAAAATACTTAGTGTCCAATGTAATTATATGAGACTTAATTGCAGAAACCATTGAAATTAAATTACATGAGAATTCTGTTAATGTTCACCGTCCATATCTAATCTCCGATTCATGGTCTTTTGCACACAAGCATGAAGAATAATCATTGCCTTTCACACGCACATGCGCGAGAACAAATAATCTCTATTTAAGATCCAAACTCACATACTCAATAATTTCCATTCTATGGTCAAAAATCACTGTCGGCTTCAGAAAGGAAAATCATTTTTTAAAATTTACATGTAACTTTTTAAATTGTTTTCCGAATTTTTAATTAATTTATTTTTAATTGTTTTCAATTGATTTTTTACTGTAATAATTTTGCGTTTATCTTTTATGTTTTAATTTCTGGTATCATATGGAAGTGTTCTACATATAATATTGAGGCAAATTTCTCTTATTCTTCTACAAATATTGATATGAATGTAGAATGTACAGGTAGTTCTTGACTTGACGAGTTAATTCGTTCCTAGCGTGTGCCCATAAAGCTGGAATTTATTTCCCATAGACATAAGGTTAAACGTAGGGGTTACTTTCTCAACAATGAAATTAGTTAGCTAATTAGTTTGTTTAAACAATGATTGATTTATCGAAAGAAATGAAAACGTAGCCTGTAAAATCAAGCAAATTATAATAATAGAGAAATTATTTACGACTTACAAATGTTAAAGAATGTTCATTCTTCATCATCAACGACTAAATGCACTCATTGATCACTCATTATAAATTCTAATCGTGGAATTTTAATTATAAATTCCACAATTGCATGCATAAGCACTTTTTAACAGCACACACAAATTGCAACTAACACGATTCGAATGGATTAACAAGTTTACAAAGCTTAAAAAAAAAAAAAAAGAATGAAGAGAAGATTCTGAAAATTTATTTATGTTTTTTATTTGATTGAAGATTTCAGTAAAGGGGAAACACATTTCACTATAATAGCGTAAAAAAACCACACAATTCCAGCTATCGGTATTTTCGCAAATGCAAGAGGATCGAGTTTATTAAATGTTTATAATTGCTTGTAGTAACAAAAAGGCCCAATAAGCCGGAAAGTGCAAATTGTTTTTATTGTTTTATGGTCGTGTCCTCCAGAAATACGCTTTAGAAAAATATCACAAAGCCGTTCAAATTTGATTCTTATAACGGAACATATGATAACGATTAAAGTGTAGTGCATTTTAATGATTTGAATTGGTAACTAATACAATTTACAACAACACTCACAACCTTTTATATGGCCTTAAGGTCACACTCGTGACCTAAAAAATGAAATTTTAGAAAAATAAATAGCTTAGTTATACAGCGAAAATTTCAACTTCTGAAATCTTGAAATGAATTACCAAAGAACAATGCGTTAGTGGGTTCACATTACGATATTTTAATCATACAATGGTGTCTCTGGAACAGATTAATATCGTAAAGCGGGGTACACTGTATTGTATAGCTATGCACGTGGTTTGGAATGCAGTATTTATGAATGTTTAACCTTAATTTTTTGCAATCAATGTTCATATTTTCAATTTTGTTGATACTTGATACTTGGAGAAAAAAAAACTCATCAACCCGGGAACTCGTAAAGCGAGAACTCCTGTATTAAGCATCATAGCTCTGTTATACACTATTAATACTATCTTATTTGCAATCAGAATAAACCATATAACATGATAAATAGCAGACTTTGTAGAAAGAGATACTTATGTGCAGATGATCTAACTATATATAAACCCAAAGTTATGTGTTGTAGAGAGCAACTACAAAATTCAATAGTAAATAAAATATGACTGTGAACAGATAAAAATGAATGCTGCATTTTAAATAAAAAAAAATGGTTGCAATTCATTTTTGCAGAAAATGTAAAATACACCAGTAGTCAGAAATAAAAATTAGGATCAGAACTTGTCACTTGCTGAATATTGGATTCCTTGTTCTAGTACTAGATACAAAGTTAAATTTTCCAGAACAGAACAATCTGCTTAATGATCTTAAATATCCTCTGAAGAATATCAGCAATTATGTTGGGAGCAGACTGTTACATTCTGCTAAATAAATATTGAACTACTATGGTGCAATTGAGACTAGATTAAGGGAGTAATCCATAATTATTATAGATTAATTACTACATGATTCATATTGGATTAGTTATAATTCTGCATGGAAAAGGGTGCCAAAATGTCTAAATCCCTTGCACCACAGTGCTTTGAAAGCAGCTACAGGAGCCGTTTGCATATCACAAGTGTAAAGTGTGTATATAGAGGTCTACAAAACACCTCTCCATTTAAGTAGACAAATGTTTTTATTGAATTATGCCATAAAAATTCATAGTCTCATCAGTCATCCAGAATGGAAATATCTTCATGAACGGAAATGATAAACTTTGAATAGTCACAAACCAGCAGTCAATAAGCCAGCAGGTATTTGTTTGCAAAAGATAGTCAAACACCACTTCCTCCTTGGGATCTCTGACCTCCTGAATATGAGAAGTATTTTCAGCAACAAGGAAAAAATATGATCCCAAACCAGAGGATCCAATAATTGCATGCTGGTTATGTAGAAATCTCTGCAGAATATTGGCACATCTATACTGATAGATCAAAAAAGACACGTTCATATGCATGGTGGTAATTCATTTAAGCCGAGGCCACACAGAAAGCTACACTATATAGCTATGTATGCTTCGTATGCTACACCAAGTGGCCACACTGGCTATGATTCATACGAGACTTCAGAACTAAATGAAGAAGAACTAAATTTCTTGCATGTGGATCTACTGCGCATTCCCGTCGTCAGTGATGCTTAAAAATATAGCCACAAATCAAACAACATGGCAATGTAGCTAGACAGAGAACATAGCATATGCAGTTCTGTGTGCCCCCCCCATGTTGTCTATAAAGGGAACTATTTTTCCCACGCATAGCAAACATAGCATACATAGTGCTCTGTGTGGCTTCAGCTTCAGACATTTATTTCCTAAAAACTTCCACTTAAATCTAGCACGTACACTGCGCAACTGACTGCAATTCGAATAACATTAGAATATATTGTCCAGCACTCTTCCATGAAAACCATTATCTTTTCGGACACCTCAAGTGCAATCTATGCTGTTAGTGCTTAGATACTGTTAACCAAATACAGATAAGATAAGTCAAATCCTTGAAGCTTGTCACAGACATCCTCTCAGAAATACCAAGCTGGGCCTTGCTACCTGAGTTTAACACGCTGATGGAACTAATATTTGGGTGACGCTTAAATCAAGTGGATATAATTTTGGTGAAGCTTTTTCAGTCCGTGACAGCCAATTCCTCTGCTTGCACCTTCACAATGGTGGGACTTTTGTAACCCTGGGTATAACCCCCATGTGCAAGTATGGCACCTCCGTAGCCAGGTGGGTAGGAGCAGCAGTGCGTAGCACACGCTTCTTGATTAGACCGGGGTTCAAGCCCGTGACCAAATATGGAGGATGAGGAAAGGTCAGGGAATGACCCCCACATATCCCCGGAGCAATATGGCCTTAGTTGCTAATGCTCCTAAAAACCAGATAACAACAACAACCACCATATGCAAGTCCTGAAATATGGCACCTGGCATACTGAAGGTGATCACCCAGGTGTGGACTGACATAAGCAGGGGTCGAGGTGTAACTCCCACCCCACCTGGAGGAATGCCACCTCTCTGTGTTAACAGGTAATACTAGGTGGTAGATGACTCATCATCTGGTGCAATACCCACTCTACATAGTGGAGGCTAGAAGTGGTGAAACTCAGTCTCCAGAGGAAAAGCTCTGGCAACCTTCTCGGCTCCCCCTTCCATCATTCAGTGTGATGGACGTCTTGAGGTTATGACGGACATCATGGTGAGATCCAATCTTTCTTACATTTCGATCATACAGCTCTAAAACAGTGTTTTCAGGCTGACTGCTAGATAGTCCACTGGACAGAATCTGTTGGTAACTCTCTAGGTGGCATCTGCATTAGCTAGTGTATAATCTCACTGTCTCTACTATGCCAGATAGTGACTGGAGGGAGTATGAGTAGTGTGTATATGGAGGGCATTGGTTTAGACCACGTTATGTCAAGGAGCTAGGTATATTCTTTCTATGTGTACACCCTATCCTGAAATTTGATTACTTCATACAGCATGTCCTCCCCACCTTTTCTTACTACTGAATACATCATAAATTGTCAAATTAATAGAACAAACTTATCTGTGAAAAGATCTAAACCTCCCAAACACTTCCTCATTCATTTTACAAATATATGTGGTGTCAGTTCTAATCTCAACAATGGCCATTTCCACTTACAGTCTGCCAAACACCGTGTACTTTTTCTGACAGAATCCCAGTTATTGATTGATTCAACCACTGCTCATCTCAGTTGCCCAAATTATTCGTTGTATGATTCCTTTCGTCTCAAAGGTGGTACTTGTGCAATGTCTGTTCCGATATTCCCTGTCAGAGACTTGATAATTTGGAATCTCCTCTTTTTGATCTTCTCTGGCTTAAAATTTCTCTACCACATTCTGTCAAATTTTTTTGTGTTGCCTCTGTCATTCTCCCATCTCCACTACTCACTTGGAACTCTTTGAAACTTGACTTTCACCAGTCCAACTTTCCTAACAGTGAGGTAATTTTTCTTGGTGATTTTAATGCTGACAACTCCAGCTGGCTTCTGTTTTCTAGTCACACGAACCCACCTGGTCGAGATGCTCAGGCTTTTGCAATTACTAATGAACTCTCACTGGTTGTTCATTTACCCATCAGAATACCAGACAATCCTAGCCACACAGCCAACATGCTTAATCTTTTTTTTTCTCACAAACAACCCTTCTAAGTACATGGTTGAGATGAGTGGTCCAGGCATCTCCGATCAACTTAATGATGGTCTCTTCTCCAATGGCCATTTTCAACCTTGTGTTAAGCATTAAAAGAATGCAAAATGGGATGATCTGTGATATTTCTTTTCCTTGGCTGGATTATTGTTTCAAATCTGATGTCAGCATTTGCTCAGATCATGTCAGTGAAATTATTCTTGTAGGTATGAAATCCTTTATTCCATACTCCGCCTTAAAACCTCATCCTTTATCTAAACCAGGGGTGTCAAACTGGCGGCCCATGATAGGTTTTTTTTTTGCAGCCCATGCCGCCTCCATGGAAAATAATGACGTTTCTAAAATGCGATTCTACCACTTTCCACTGCTGTCTACTGCTTTCTGTGATCATGTGATTTCCAGAATTTTCCATTGCCTATTTAAGCGATTTTTTTTTTTGCATGCTGACAGTTATCTTTACTGCGGCTTTCATACTGTTCAAGTCGGTTACATTGTAATGCAAGTAAGCTAATATTTGTGTTACCATTTCTATTTAATAAACTCAGTGAGCAAACAGTTTTGTGTTGTGACTCTTATGTACACGTGATTCCGATGTGATGTCACTTTCCAAGCCAACCAGAAAAAGAAAGGTTGTTTGATGAGGGGAGACAATTCCAAGAAAGATGGGAATTGAGTTAATTTTGCACAGAGGTAAAAGGTAAAATTATCGCTCAGTTAGTGTTGCCAAAGAGTACAATATTAAATGACACTATGATACAATTCACAAAGAAAAATTTTCACACTTCGGGGGTAAATTAACAGAAGAAAAACTAAAGGATATGAAGTATTCATTTCAAAGGCAGCAAAATATAATTACAAAAATTAACAAAGACAGTGAATCGCTGATGAAAGCTAGTTATGAAATCAGCTATTTACTGGCAAAACATTTCAAACCTTTCAGCAAAGGCTCAGTGGTTAAGGAATGCATGATAAAAGCGGCTGAAAACATCTATCTTAGAAATATGAAAGTGTTCTAAGAAATTTCGGTCAAGAAACACAGTTGTTGTTGTTGTTATTTGGTTTTTAGGAGCATTAGCAACTAAGGCCATATTGCTCCTGGATATGCAGTGGTCATTCCCTGACCTTTCCACATCCTCCATATTTGGTGGTGACGGGCTCGAACCCCGGTCTGATCAAGAAGCGTGTGCTACGCACTGCTGCTCCTTCCCACCTGGCTACGGAGGCGCAAGAAACACAGTGGCTGAAAGGATAACTGAGACAGCAAATAACTTGCATGAACAACTGCAGGATGCATCTGCACATTTCAATGTTTTTCAGTTACACTCGATGAAAATAATGATATTCAAGATGTGGTGCAAGTTACACTCTTTCTTCGAGCCTGCGATGACAATTTGAAAGTAACTGAAGAGTTTTAGAACTACTACTGGGGAAGATATTTGTGATGCCATATGCAGCATTCTGGAGAAATACAAACTTCCTCTCAAGAGACTTGTGGCTGTGACTACCAATGGTACCCCAGCGATGACCAGTCAAAGGAACACTAGAAGCAAAACTGAAGGACAGGTATCCAGACAAACAAAAATTGCAATTTTTCCACTGCATTATTCATCAGCAGGTTCTGTGTTTGAAAATACTGAAAATGGACTATGTGCTCAAGACTGTGGTCAAAACTGTGAACTTCTTCCGGTCCAGAGGACTGAATCACCACCAGTTTTCTCTTATTAAGGACTTGGAAAGTGTATTTGAAGCTGCCATTCTACACAAAGGTTTGCTGGTTGTCTTGCCACAACTTACTAAAGATGTTTTTTTTTTACTTTTGGAAGAAATAATACTATTCCTAGAAATGAAAAGTCAGGCTGCATCTCTTCTGAAGGATCAGTCTTGGGTACAAGATCTGGCCTTTCTAGTAGATATTACAGGTCACTTAAACGATCTAAACATCAAACTACAAGGGAAAGGTCAGTTGATAACAGACATGCACGATGCACTGGCTAGTTTTTAAAAAAAGTTGATTGTGTGGCAAAATCAATTAAAAGAGGGTACTCATTTACTTTTTATTAAAGATTAAAGTGAATTTGATAGGCGCTTTAAAGATGTCAAGGAGCACCAAGAATAATTTTCTCATTTCACTGGGTCCTTTTTCTTTTAATGTCGAGAGAGCTCCCATTTCCATACAAATGGAACTAATTGATCTGCATAATGACTCAATTTTAAAAGAGAAATACCAAGAAGTTGGGACCCCAAAAATCTACTTGTATTTAGTGCAAAAATACCCAGAGATAAACAAGTTTGCCACACAAATTCTATGTTACTTTGGGAGCACATATTTATGTGAAAAACTGTTTTTTTTTTTTTTTTTTGTTCATGAAAGCTAACAAAACAGCCCAAAGATCAAGGCTAACCGATGCCAATCTTTCTTCCATAATGAAGGTTGTGTCTGCTCAGTCTTTGACTCCAAATCTCGCGAAGCTGGTTGCAAGCAAACGGAGTCAAGTGTCTGGCAAAAATGCTTAGATTACCTAATTTCATGTATATTCCCTTGTTGAAATATATTGTATTATCAGGAATAAACTTGCTTTTCATTATTCGTTCCATTGTTTATTCAGACTTTTATTTCCTTTCAATTAGTTATTAGTGCATTCTCAGCTGTGAGTATCAATCAGTAACAGGCAACAACTGAACAATTAAAAAGCATCTTTAGGCTTAGCAACAGCAAAGTTTGTAGGTCGTGTGTGGCCCATGTGAGGTATACTAATACGGGAATGGCCCACAGCCTAAATGAATTTGAAACCCCTGATCTAAACCTTTGCTTTTCCAATAAATGTGTTGAGGCTGTTCAAGATAAGTGTTGCATATCACAATTTGCTTATATTCAAATCTCCAGGCTCATTTTCTGTCTAGACGAAAGCTTGCAACAGTTGTAAAGCTATGATTAATAAGTCCAAACTAGATTTTGAACAGGCTAAGACAGGAAAACTTGCTTCTTGTCCAAATGGTATTTGAGCATTGTGATCTCTTGCCAAAGCTATTGGCCACAAATTTGCCCATCTCTGTTCCCACCTCTGTAAAAACCAGATGGTTCTGTTGCCACTTCAGGGAAAGATAAAGCTGACCTGCTAACATCCTACTTTTTTTCCAACTAGTGTATTGATGATCATGTAAACTACCTCCTACAATTTCCAGTGCACTCCATTCAATGCCTCCTGTGATCTTCCGTCAAAAGGATGTCAGAAGGATTTTGAATAGTCTCGATGCTAAGAAAGCTCCAGGCCCTGCTTCTTCACTTGTTCTCAAAAACCTGTGCTCCTGAACTTACTCCTGTTCTGTGTCGCCTTTTTTCTTATTCCAAAGGAAATTTACACATATCCAGCCAGTTCCCAAAACAGATTTGTCTCATGCAATTATAGTCCCATTGCACTTGCACTCTTTCTAAAGTAATGGAGAGCTGAATTAACTGCCAGCTCTTAAACTATCTAGAAACCTTTGATCTGATCAACGATTGCCAGTATGGATTCCGTCAGTGTCAATTCATTGGCGATATTCTGGCTTATGTTACCCATCTATGGATAAATTCAATGGAAAAGTTTGGTGAAATTCAAGCAGTTGCTCTTGACATTTCAAATGCTTTTGATGGTGTTTGGCATAAAAGTCTTCTAAATAAGCTGTCATCCTATAGTTTGCCAACTGTTTTTTGTAATTGGGTATCCTATTTTCTCTGACCACTCACTGTGGGTGATAGTAGATGGCTCTCTGTCTTCTAACTTCTCCACTGATTCTGGTGTTCCCCAAGGTTCAGTTCTTTCTTCCACTTTTTTTTTTATTTATTTATTTTATTTTAATGACCTTCTTCAATGACTGTAAATACTATCCATAGTTTGCTGATGATGACAAATTGCATTCTACCTTCCTGTTTGGGAAGGTGCCCTACACAAATATCTTCAACTTTCAAAATATCCACTACCTTTCCTTAAATGCTGATCTCCAGGTAATTCTCCAGTAGGGCAAAGATAATTCAGTTGATATCAATCCTTCTATAACTCAATCATATCTTATATCTCACATTCTACTGTTGGCATTACTAGTGAGCAGATGTATTTTCAGAGTGCTCCTGGGTCTAAAGTGCAGGGAGAGCATAGAGATTAGAGAGGTTACATAATTATTTAAAATTAATTTCTTTAATGTATTGTAAAATTTATTTTGATGTTTTTTTTTTTTTTTCTGTAATAGTTAGTAAATTTACATTTTTATAATATTATAAATATAATTTTTTAAAAGCTACTTTCTGTGATATTTAGTAAATTTTAACAGTGGTTATGACAAGATCCACCTTGAACACTTTGTCAGAGGGTATCTTGACTCATACAGAAATAGCTGATGGCAATTTCCATGTGAATCATGATTTCATTGTTTGCAGAACTTGTAGCATGTATTCTAACGTCAACCTAGTAAATAATCATAGCTCACATGGCATATCTTATACGGAGTGTACTGATCTAAAGTTATAATTTGGTGCATTGCTAGAGGAATTTGAGTCACTGAAAAAACGGGTGTTTACCCTCAAGAATAATGTAACTGGGAGCTTGTCAGGGACTCAAGACACTAGAAACCTACCAAGAGATGCACTCCCGATTTGGGCTCCAGAACTGAATAACCAAGTGCAAACTACTCTTGTTCAAAAGGGACTTAGTTCTGTTAGGAGACTCCATTGTCAGGGAAATGCAAAATAGTTTTTTGTAATGAGGATAGATGGACAAGAACCAGGGTATTTCTGCCGGAGCAACAATTATTGATGTCACCAACAGATTGTCAGATTTTAAGAGGGGTAAAGAGAATATTATTATTTGTGTGGGGACTAATGATATTAACCACGCACGATCTGATGATTTGTTACACAAGTAGAGAAGCATGCTGAAGAAATGCCCCGAGTTAGGTTAGAATGTCTGTGTCCGCAATTTTGCCCAGGCACAATAGGAGGGATTATATACTGAAAGTCCAGTGGATTAACTCAAGACTTGGACTGCAAAGCTTTGGGGGGGGGGGGTTTATCAGCTTATCTTGCACTTGTTGGTAGAAGAATCTGTTTTGTCGAGAGGACACACTTAAAGAGGTGCAAAGGTTTTCGCTAATATTGTTGAGTATACATCAAAGGTTTGGGGGAACAAGGGTAATATAGAAATGCATTTATTTGATAATATTGGTAAAAGTAATGCTTGCACATACCTCAATGGTCAGAATTTGAGGGCAGAAATGTTTAAAATGAGCAGGCAGCTAATGCTAGGGAAGCAAGCTTAAATAACTTCAGGGGGTATGTCAGGGTAGTTAACTATACAAAGAACACGAAGTCTTAATTGTCTAGACAGTAATGTCAGAAGTGTTGTCAATAAAATAAGTGAATTCGAACTGCTGGTTAGGACAAGTAACACTGACATAATAGGGCTTATGGAAATATGATGCCACCCAGAAATAGGGAATGATGAGTTTCAGTGTGGTATGCACAGTGTATTTAGAAAGGATACAGCAGATAGAAGGGGTGACAGGGTCATGCGTCTTATCCAAAGCAGCCTGAACGTGACTAAAGCTTTCCTGGATTCACACATTTCACATGCTAATATGGAATCTGTATGGTGTGAGATAGTTGGAAGCAAAGGTATGATGTGGGAGTGGTTGTAATCTACAGGACATGTGATTGTGAAGATTATGATGAGAGCCTCTACATGCAAATAGAATGGGCAAGTAAGTGTGAATATCTAAATAAACAATGGGGAATCTCCCCAGAGTCTAGTGATGCTAATTATGCGAGCATCACTAGACTCTGGGGAGATTCCCTTGGATTGGAAAAGTGCAAATGTATCTCCCATACATAAAGGTGGCTCTAAAAGTGAAGTTGGAAATTATCGACCTGTCAGTCTGACTTCAGTAGTAGGGAAAATCATGGAGGCAATGATCAAGGGTGGAATTCAGGATCATTTGGATCGAATTGAAATTCTCAAGGATACTCAGCATGGTTTTGTAAAGGGAAAATCATGTTTAACAAATCTGGTTCGCTATTTCGAAAGGGTCACTCACGAGCTGGATTTAGGGAATAATTTCGACATTGTTTATTTAGATTTCAGCAAAGATTTTGACTCAGTCCCACATGAGCGGTTGCTTTATAAGCTGGAACAGGTTGGAATCACTGGGAAAATCCTTAGATGGATAGAAGGATGGCTTCAGGGCAGGAGGCAGAGGGTTGTGATAAATGGCTATTCCTCAGATTGGGTTGATGTAAGAAGTGGGGTTCCCCAAGGATCACTATTAGGACCACTGTTGTTTTTAATTTTCATAAACGACATTGATGAAGGGATAGAGGGCGTGATGTCTAAATTTGCAGATGATGTTAAAATTGGTAGAGTAGTTAATGATCACTGTCAAGCTGAGCTTCTTCAGAGAGACCTAGATAGACTTCAGGAATGGTCAGAAAAATGGCAGTTATGCTTTAATCCAACAAAGTGTAAAGTATTACACCTGGGAAACAGTAATCCCAAAAAAACTTATTCACTTGATGGAGTTCAACTAAACCCAGTACTGGAGGAAAGGGACTTGGGTGTTACGATACGGTCAGACATGAAATTCTCTGAGCATTGTAAACAGGTTGCAAGGAAGGCCCATGGTGTCCTATCGATTATCTATCGAACTTTTGCAAGTAGAGATAGGGACGTGATAATCCCATTATATAAGGCTTATGTTAGACCACACTTGGAATACTGTGTTCAAGTATGGAGACCGCACCTAAAGAAAGACATCAAGCTTCTTGAAAGGGTGCAAAGAAGGGTAACTCGCCTGGTGAGATCGGCAAAAGGGCGTCCTTATGAAGAAAGACTTCGAATATGTGGGTTGCAGAGTTTGGAAACTAGACACCTTAGAGGAGATTTGATTGAGGTGTTTAAGGCTCTGAGAGGCATCAGTAAAATGAATGAGGACAAAATTTTCAAGATTGTAAATGATGCTAGAACTAGGGGACATAAATTCAAGTTACGGGGGGGAAATGTTTAGATTGGACTGCAGGAAGTTTTATTTTAGCCAGCGAGTTATGAATTACTGGAATAAGTTGCCTTCATGGGTTGTAGAGGCCGAAAGATTGGGGAAATTCAAAGGTCATCTGGATAGTACTTTTGGGTAAGGGAAGCGCATAAGATGATAGGTTTAATTTCTTTTTTTTTTTTTTTTTTTTTAATTATTATTATTTAGTTATTTATTTTATTTTATATATATATTTTTTTGTTTTGTTCGGATTTTTTTTTTTTTTTTTTTTTGGCTGGTGCAGCATAAGCCATAGGCTTTCTTGCACCATGCGGCCAATACTAATACTAATCTTGTCATAGGTGATTTTAATTTGCATCTAATTGATTGGAGCAAATGAAAAGTAAACTGGACATGGGGGAGAAAATTTTTAAATCAACTAGATGATTGTTATTTATATCAACATGTCAGGGAAAGTACTAGGGGAAAAGAATATTCTAGACCTGATCATCACCTATGAATCAGGTGACATAATAGGGCTGGCAGTACAGGAACCAGTAGCAGGGAGTGATCACGGAGTTTTATGTAGACGATGAAAAGAGAGGTAGCAGTAGTTAAAGGCAAAGGAATGGGTTATAATTGCAGGAAAGGAAATTATAACAGCTTAAGGTGCTATGTGGCTTATATTAACTGGATAGATATCTTATAGAGAGCGAATACAATTGAATTATTGTATACATATAAAACATTAATCACAGAAAGCCTGAATGCATGTATACAGTAGAGCGTCAGTTATCCGGAATAATTGATATCAGACCTCTTCCGGCGCCTCCGTAGCCAGGTGAAGAGCGCAGTGCGTAGCACACGCTTCTTGATTAGACCGGGGTTCGAGCCCGTCACTACCAAATACGGAGGATGCGGAAAGGTCAGGGATTGACCACCGCATATCCCGGAGCAATATGGCCTTAGTTGCTAATGCTCCTAAAAACCAAATAACTAACTAACTAACTCAGACCTCTTCCGGATAGCCAAATTTTCCAGATAATCGAACCAGAAAATTTTTGCAGTAAGATTAAATAAATTTAAGCTTACATTTCGATTAAATTAAATAATTAAGATTAATTAAATTTAAAAAAAATTATAAACTAATCTCGGAAAACAGAAACATCCATCCAGGCATTTTTATGATTTTTATACAAAACAGGAAAATTAGAAAGGTTTTTAAATGCTCTCAGTTTTTTCGACTGATAACGAGCACGGACAATTTGTGCGTCCCAGTGACGTTTGCACACACACAGCAATAGTAACTTGCTATTTTCTCATCTTAAAACTTGGTGTTGGCATTTCTCTTTTAATGGTTAGGGCTTTTTCTCGGTAATGGTTTTTTCTCGGTAATGCTTTCCATAATAAGCTCGTCCCATCAACGTTATAAACACTTTCTTTCTCGTAATTTGTTTAACTGAAGCGAACCTCCTTTTAAAGGTCACCGCTGCCGATTCGTCTGCAGAAAGTTTCTCTCCTGGAATGTCTTGAACATGTATACTGTGTCTCAGTTTAAAATTTTTCAGCCAACCTATGCTTGCCTTAAAATCTTCATTACCTGTTAATTTTCGTTTAAAATCCAATACTTTTTTTCACAGCATTGGGCCAGACACTGGTTCACCTAAACTTTGCTTCTGAAGAAACCACAAATAAAGTGCACTCTAAAGCAGCATTTTCAGGTTTTGACATTCTTTTTCCTGGTAGATCCTTCTTCACTATCCATAATTAACACAAATTCTCTTATAGCATTGGAATTTTTCTTGATGTTGTAAATTGTTGATGTCCCCACATTAAACCTTTTGCACAGATTTCCTAAATTTTCACCTTTCGAATTCTATTACATAATAATTTCCGTTTTTCGTTGCAATGGTAAAACTACGTTTTCTTTTTGTTCGCATTTTACTGTAAAAAATTGAGAAAAATAATAAATCGCACAGCTTCTGGCCGATATTATCCTTCCTGAATTTGGAGCTAAAGTAATCTGAAATTCGAGAAAACCCAATAGTCTCTGTGATATTTTTCTAAAGGACATTTCTAAAGGTCACAACCATAAAACAATTTGCGGTTTTCGGTTTATTGGGCTTTTTGTTTGTACTTTTTGTTTATAAATGGGTAGTAAATTTGATCTTTTGCTTATTAGAATCAAAATTCAGTTTGTAAACATGATCACTATAACCAGTTCTTATTGTATTAATAAAAAAAGAAGAAAGATCAGCCTTTCAAATTATTCCAGATAACTGACTTCTGGATAGCCAATATTCTACTGTAGCAATAAAAAAATATTCCACGAGGACGATTCCAATTTGGATGAATAATGAAGTTGCCAGATTACTTGAACAGAAAAAGGTGGCATGGAAAAGTTACAGAACAATAAAAAGTATTGAAGCCTGTGACATTAAGAGTAGATCTGCAGATTTACTTAGCAAGTATAGGTCAATATTGAAAAAAGTTGGGAGTTAGGGGATTAAATTTGAAAATGTCTGCAATCTTGCCCAGAAACGATAGGTGGGAGTATATGACGAGAGCTTTGTCAATCAATTCGGCCCTGGAGAGATTGTACATGGCTCATGGTTGAATTTTTCTCAGCATGGTCTGTGCTTGTTAACAGGAGAGACTGCTTCTACAGGGATGGGATACATTTAAATGAAAAGGGTGCAAGAATATTTGCTGATGCCATCAAGGGAGTGTTGGATGGGTCGGAAAACTGCTAGCTTGGGGGGGGGGGGGAGTGCACAGACTAATAGATTAACAGTAGTTGCAGGCAGAGGTAAAAGTGTTTCTTGCACTGCTTCTATTGGAATGAGCAGCAGCCTGAAAAGCAAGATGCTGGAGATTTCAAGGACTGCTGGGAGTCATCATGGAAATGGAACAAGTAAATATATGGGCTGAATTTGGGTAACTAAGAGTAAGAACAGGTTCTTGTATACTTGCATATACACCAATGCCATGAGTATAGTAAATAAATTTGATGAATTTGAAGTGCTGGTCAAGACATCAAAGGCAGATATTGTTGGGATATCAGAGACATGATGTCACATGGATATAAGGACTACAGAATTGGAATTTGGGAAGTACATTGTGTACAGAAAGGATAGGCAGCATAGGAAGGGAGTTAAGAAACACAAAGTCTAAGGAAGTGCATCCGGTTGACATGGGTGGACCGTGCAACATTGAGTCGGCGCCTCCATAGCCAGGTGGGCAGGAGCAGCAGTGTGTAGCACACACTTCTTGAATGGACCGGGGTTCGAGCCCGTGCCCACCAAATACGGAGGATGTGGAAAGGTTAGAGAATGACCACTGTATATCCCCGGAACAATATGGCCTTAGTTGCTAATGCTCCTAAAAACCAAATAACAAACAAGCAACATTGAGTCAGTTTGGTTTGGCATAAGCACTGGGAAAGCAGAATTGAGAGTAGCAGTCTGTTTTAGGTCTAAAGACTCTGATGAGTACAATGTTGTTTGTTTGTTATTTGGTTTTTAGGAGCATTAGCAACTAAGGCCATATTGCTCCGGGGATATGCGGTTGTCATTCCCTGACCTTTCCACATGCTCTATATTTGGTGGTCATGGGCTCGAACCAGTCTAATCAAGAAGTGTGTGCTGCACACTGCTGCTCTTGCCCACCTGGCTACGGAGGTGCCTATGAGTACAATGAACAGCTGTACAGAGAAATAGAGTGGGCCAGTAAATCAGATTTTCTTATAATGGGGGATTTTAACTTCCCAGATACTGACTGGAACTTGTGGGTTTGTCACTTGCACACTAGCAAGACTTTTGTGGATTTATTGAATGATTGTTTTCTGAAGCAGCATTTTCGAGAGGCAATCAGAGGGAGTAATACTCCTGATCTGATTATCAGCAGTGATTATTCATGCATTAAGAAACTGCAGATAAAGAAACCACTAGGTGGCAGCAATCACAGTGTACTGATGTGGGATTTACTCAAAGAAGTAACTACCATCAGGAGTAAAGGGGAAGGGTCTTTGCTTTCGTAAAAGTGACTAGAGGGGCCTCAGACGGTTTTTAAATTCTATACAGTGGGACCAACTGATGATGTTCCCATCAGCAAATTCCAAATGAGAAGCATTCAAGGAATTAATCATAGAAGCTACTATACCAACTGGCTTTTCATACCAACTAAGAAATACCATTCAATGTTCAGGCCTAAATGGATGTCAGATGAACTAATGAGACTCATAGTAGAGAAGAAAAGTGCATGGGATGAATATAAATTATCAGGGGACACAGAAGCCTATGATAGATTTAAACTAATCTCTAATCAATTCACAAAGGAGGTCGGGCAAGCAAAGGTAGGTTATGAGAAATCGTTGGCAAAGGATGTAAAGACTTCTTTTCTTACGTAAACTCTAGAACAGTGTGTCCAACCTTTTCCCCATACAGGGGCCATATTCAATGTTAGATATGTTTTGCAGGCTGCACTGAGTAATTTGAGAAAAATTAGTGTTTTACATTTTCAATGAAATGTACTGCACATACACTTTTGCACAGCCACCAAGGTCAAGCAGAAAAGCTTAAAGGATTCCATCAGTGTTGATCCACTGGTGATATTTTGACTTATTTTAACCATCTATGGACAAATTTAGTGGCAAAGTTTGTTCAAAGATGAGCAGTTGCTCTTGTCATTTCTAAGAGTTGTAATCATCTTTGACTTCTAAATAAGTTTCCATCGTATGGATTACTGGCTGTTTTTTGCAGGTGTGTATCCATTTTTCTCTCTGACCGCTTGCTTTGGGTGATGGTACATGGCTTTCTGTTTTCTAACTTTTCCACCAAGGCTGGTGTTCCCTAAGGTACAGTATTTCTGCCACTCTTTTCCTCTTGTGTATTAATGACCTTCTTCCACTGACGGGAAATCCTATCCATAGTTTTGCTGATTGCATTCCACCTTCCAGTTTGAGAAACCTTTCCCTGAAGAAGTAGCTTCAACTTCTTGAATATTCACCATTCTTTAAATGCTGATCTCCAGGTAATTCTTTAATGGGGCAAAGATAAATTAGTTAATTTCACACCTTCTAAAACTCATTCATGTCTTATACCTTACAGAAAAGTCTGCTGCTCCTATGCTTATCTACGATGATATTCAGATTCCTAGGAAATGCTATATATCTTTATTAGAGATTACCCTGACTTCTAATCCCTTTTGGCATAAGTACATCACAAATATTGCTTCCTCTGCATCTAAAAGACTGGGTTTTTCTCTTTTCCTTTCAGCATTACTTGTCTTCTGAATAACTACTCACTGTGTACAAGTTTCAAATCTTCCCTACCATGGAATGTTGTTCTCGTGTCTAGGGCGGTGCCTTCATAATCTCTCTCTGGCTTCTAGACTCCATTCAAAAAGAGGGGTAAGGGTAATTAATGACCCACCCCTTACAATATCTTCCGAATTGCTATCTCATAGATGTTCAGTTTCTGTTGCATGTGTTTTCTGTAGCTACTGCCATGGCTGCCATTCTTCTAAATTGGCATTTGAAATTACCCCATCCCTCCTAAACCAGTCCAGACATATGTCTCAATCAGTCAGCATCTATTTACTGTTCAACTCCAAACCCATAGAATCAACTTTTCTCTTTCCTCATTTATTTCCTGAAAATTATAATATACAGAAATTCAAGGCTAATGTCAACCAGTATATTCAGTCTTCTTACCCTTCAGCACATCCACAGTACTAAGTACTATAGGTTTAATTTCCCTTGTTTTGGGGATTTAAATGTTGTGTGTGCTGAGCATGCATAGCGGAAGTAAAGTGAAACCTCTTTAGGATCTTTCGAAATGTTATATTATTTCAATGTTATTGTGGTTTAATATTCTACAATTGTTTTACAAGCTTATTACAAAGTTTTTACAGATCTCTCCTTTGTACTCAATGGAAGTGGCTTCATTGGTCGCATTGCATGTATACGTGCTCTATATGCCTTACAGTGCTCACTGTTAGTCTTCAGCATTGTTGAATCATAAATTTTTTTTCTGTCATATTTTTAATGAAATACAGTAGAGAATGATGAAAGAAATATTTTGGTTTTTAAATTTTTAAAATCGGACTGCTAGAAGCTGAGATATAGCAATTTAGAACTTAAACATTCCATGTGTGCAAGTTGCACTGTGGCTGGGCTGTATTAATATTAGCAATGGCCACATGGTGCAAGGAAGCCTGTGGCTTATGAGCCAAAAAAAATAATAATAAAATATAAAATAAAATAATAATAATAATAAGAAAATTTTAAAAAAATAAGAGAAAAGGTAATAGACAACCTATGTGTTTCCCTCCTCCCATAGGTGACCTTTGAATTTCCACAAACTGTCAGCCTCTACCACCATGTAGGTAACTTATTCCAGTAATTTATAACTTACTGGCTGAAATAAAGCTTCCTGCAATCCAACCTAAACATCTCCCCCATAACTTGAAATTATGGCCCCTAGTTCTAGAACCATTTATAACTGTGAAAATTATTTGTTCTCATTCATTTTACTTATGCCTCTCAGAGTCTTAAACCCCTCGAATCAAGTCTCCTAGTTTCCAAGTTCTGCAACTCGTATATTTGAAGTCTTTCCTCATATGGACACCCTTTTTCCGATCTCACTGGGTGTTACCCATCTTTGGACCCTTTCAAGAAGCAGTGTCTTTTTTTAGGTGCAGCATCCATACTTGAACACAGTATTCCAAGTGTGGTCTAACAATAGCCTTATATAATGGGATTATGATGTCCTTATCTCTACTAGCAATCGTTTGATAAATCATTGATAGGACACCTTGCAACCAGACTATAATGCTCTTAAAACTTCATGTCTGACCGTATCATAATACCCAAGTCCCTTTCCTGTACTATCACCTTTAGTTCAACTCTACCAAGTGTATAAGTTATTTTGGTGTTACTGTTCCCTAGTACTTTGCTGGATTAAAACATAGCTGCCATTTTTCTGACCATACCTGAAGTCCATCTAGGTTACTCTAGGTCACTCCACTTGGCATGATCATTAACTACTCTATGAATCTTTAAATCTTCTGTAAATTTAGACATCATGCCCTCTATCCTTTTATCCTCTATCCATTTATGAAAATTAAAAAGCAACAGTGGTCCTAATACTGATCCTTGGGGAACCCCACTTATTACATCAACCCAATCGGAGTAATATCCATTTATCACAACCCTCTGCCTCCTTCCCTTAAGCCATCCAGCTATCCATCGAAGGATTTTCCCTGTGATTCCAACCTGTTCCAGCTTATAAAGTAACTGCTCATGTAGTACTGAAGCAAATGCTTTGCTGAAATCCAAATAAACAATGTCAAAATTATTCCCTAAATTCAGCTCTTGAGTGACCCTGTCAAAATAGCCACATTAGTTAAACATGATTTTCCATTTATAAAACTATGCTGAGTTATAGCTCAGAATTCCATTTCTATCTAAATGATCCTGAATTCCACCCTTGATCATTGTCTCCATGATTCTCACTACCTGAAGTTAGACTAACCAGCTGGTAATTTCCCACTTCACTCTTTGAACTGCCCTTATGTATTGGAGATACATTGACACTTTTCTTCCAATCTGTAGGGATACTGATTGCATCATGTGTCCCTCATGCTTCGTATGGTGGGGATGATGAATCGTTTCGTGTTGCATTTTCATGGTGATTTTTGTCATGGATGCAAGTTACTCCCATGTGAAAACTGCATGGGGCACACCTTAAGAACTTTCACCTCAAAATCCTGCAATAGAATTCATCAGCTATTTAGTAACACTTGAATTATAATGATTAAATAATGTAATGAAATGCTCAATAACAGTCACATAATGATCACCTATTATGATCCAGTAGGATTTGTTTACAAGAAACCAGCTTATCCTAGAAGTGTTTTTTCTAATGAAAAATGTCATACTTTACATTTTTAAAAATACTGCTAATGGAAGGGATTGCCATTTTAATGAAATTCAGAATTCCCTCCAAACACAATCCTCCTCATACTTCCTTAGTCGTATTTGAAGCCCCTCGACGTGGGCACCTGTACGCGGTGAGGGGACCTCCCAGTGACGCTGCTGGACTTCCAGACTAGCATCACTGGGATCCAACGCCCACAGCCCAGGTTCCAGGCTTACATCAATGGAATTCGGCGTGTTTGCCGTGCGCTGCGACCCGTGGAAATTCGGAAAGGGGGATCCTGGTGGTTGAGGGGCCCAGCTTCAATACACCACTTTGGCCCCTGCTTCGACAAGACGGGTGGTCCTGGAAGGCTCGGCTAGGATCAATCGGCTAGTAGGCTCGCCTGCGAGGGTCAACCGTGTCAATGCCACGCCCCTACCCACATGGTCCGAGGGACAGGATTCAGGCTGGCGGCGGTGCGGGTATAGTGTCTGGGTAGCCCTGGCGTCCCACTCCCGAGCGCATTTATTGCATGCCGGGTAGTGGGCGTCCCTTTGGGCTCCGTGGTGGGTGGGGAGCCCGGGCACTGAACCATTTAAAAAACTATATGAATCCTGATAAACTTATTTCTTCAGGGGCCCCAACCCGGTCCCTATCTGAAAACATAGACAATGATCCAGATAGCATTATTGCTAAAAAAAGGCAGCGAACTGAAGTACCATCAGGGCCTGTTCCAAGGTTCCTAATCATACATTCCACCGGAGAAAAACCAATTGGTAAAATGTCGCCCTTTTTTATTCAAAAAGGGTTAGACGGGTTAGCAGGTTCACCCAAATCAGTTAAAAGGCTTCGTTCTGGAGACCTTTTAATTGAAACTAAAAATGACAAGCAATCAGAACATCTACTCCGAACAACATCAATCGGAGGAATCCCTATAACAGTGACACCACACAGAACACTCAATTCATCCAGAGGTGTCATTTCGGAGTGGGACCTTCTCGACGTAACCGAGGAGGAAATCTGCTACGAATTAAAACCACAGGGAGTCATTGCCGTCAAGAGAATCACTGCGCGAAGGGATGGAAAAATTGTTAAAACCAGGAGCGTTATCCTGACTTTTAACTCTCCTAAACCTCCTGACGAGATTAAAGCTGGATACATCAACTGTTCAGTGCGTCCATACGTTCCAAACCCTTTACGGTGTTTTAAATGCCAGAAGTATGGACATTCTCAAATGGCCTGCCGTGGAGTCCTTGCATGCTCTCAATGCGGTGCAAAGGACCACGAAACAACAGCATGTTCAGCCGCAAAACCCACCTGTATTAACTGTGAAGGCGAACACCCGGCCTACTCACGAGCATGCCAGAGGTGGAAAGAAGAAAAAGAAATTCAACGGCTGAAGGCAGAGCTAAATATATCATACCAGGAGGCAAGGAAATCGGTCAAACCCCTGAATATCAACAAACCTACCTACGCCCAGAAGGTAGCAGGGAGATGTTCCGTCGGAACTCAGACGGACGTGACCATTCCTCCAAAGGAGTCTTTCACTCCCATCGCGCGGTATCTCTTAAGTACTCAAAAACCTGCACAAAAGGACCAATCAGCTGCCACTCCTATATCGGTACCTCCTAATGCTCCACAAGTAACAAAGATAATTATGAAAGAAAAGAATAAGAAAGGGGAAGTCCCCCCTAGTACCCAAGAAAAGATGGATGTGGAGCAGAAGGAGGTACCCGAAGATTCAGTTTTGGAACTCTTTGTGGAGGAGGAAATGGACACGGGACAGCGTGTCCATTCTTCCCCAAAAAAGACAAATCCAAGACTGATAAAAGTAAGCCCTCAGCACCTCGGAAGACGCCTGATGGACCCACCAAGCCAAAATAATGGCTAAATTCCTACAATGGAATTGTTGTGGATTCCAGCGAAATATTGATGACATCAAGGCCCTCCTGCAAAAGCACGAGCCAGTTTGCTTTTGCTTGCAGGAGACATATCTAAAGGCAAATGATGATCCCACCATGCACAACATCAGTTTTTCGAAAGGATAGAATTGCGGATGGCTCTGTACATGGGGGAGTGGCTATCCTTGTGGGTAACCAGACCCCAGTGCAGCCCTTGCTAATTACAACCAGCATAGAGGCTGTTGCAATTTGCCTTTCAGTGGGATTTCTATTAACTGTGTGCTCCATTTATTTGCCACCTGGGATTGACATCTCCCAGGCAGACCTTGATGATCTTCTGACGCAGCTGCCTCCCCCTTTCTTACTTCTCGGGGATTTTAACGGACATAACACCCTGTGGGGTAGTGCTAACATCAACGGAAGGGGACGAGTCATAGAGCGTATGCTCAATGACAATGACCTTTCCCTTCTAAATACTGGAACAAACACCTTCTTCCACATGCCTACCCGTACTTTTTCTGCCATTGATCTCTCTATCTGCTCCCCTTCTCTACTCCCTTCACTCACTTGGGAAGTGGAGGAGAATCCATACGGAAGCGATCACTTCCCCGTGATAACCTTGTTACACAGTGGGAGACCATGTCTTCCTTTTAGGTTACCACGGTGGAAGATTGATCAGGCTGACTGGACTGCCTTCCATCATCAGGCAAATTTTGATCTTAGCACAGTCAGTCAAGAGTCTATCAATGATGCAGTTAAGTACATCACAGAAAATATTGTCCCAGCAGCTGCGAATGCTGTTCCAAAAACATCTGCCCGGTTTCCACCATTTCCTAAACCTTGGTGGAATTCACAATGCACAGCAGCAAAAAAGGCTCAAAACAAAGCGTGGGGGATATTCCGCCGATATCCTACCACGACCAACCTTATAGCCTTTAAACGTGCAAGAGCCAAAGCACGATATATCCGCCGTCAGAGTCAAAAGGAATCGTGGATCCGTTTTACATCATCTATTAACCAGTCTACCAACTCTAAGGTAGTCTGGGATAAAATCCGGAAAATGAAGGGAAAATATACATCACACCCTTCTTCAATCCTAGATTATAATGGATGCGCTATTGCAGATCCAACTGCAATAGCCAATGCTCTTGGGGAAACATTCTCTAACATCTCTGCAACATCTTCGTATTCCCCAGAGTTCCTGGTCCTGAAACATAAATTGGAAAAACAAGCACTTAATTTTAAGACCAAGGGCCTCTATCCCTACAACGGGGCGTTCATTATAGAGGAACTCAAAAGAGCCCTCACTCTTTCCAAAGCAAGTGCTGTTGGACCAGATGGCATCCATTATGAAATGATTAAACATCTTTCACCAAAATCTGTGGATTGTCTGCTCCTTCTGTATAACAGAATCTTTATTGAAGGGCAGTTTCCGGACTCTTGGCGAAAGGCAATCGTTCTTGCCTTTCCTAAGCCAGGAAAGGATCCAAAAGTCACCACCAATTATCGTCCTATTGCTCTGACCAGCTGTCTGTGCAAAATCCTGGAGAGAATGGTTAATTCTCGTTTAATATGGTATCTCGAAACAAATGACCTTCTCTCCAACATCCAGTGCGGCTTCCGAAGGAACCGGTCCACTTTGGACCATCTTATTAGATTGGAAGCATCCATCCGGGATGCTTTCCTAAAACGCGAACACTTGGTGTCGGTGTTCTTTGACATGGAAAAAGCGTATGACACAACTTGGAGATTTGGCATCTTAAAAGATCTGCATAGCCTTGGCCTTAGGGGGCAACTCCCCATTTTTATCAAAAACTTTCTAGCCAATCGATCTTTCCAAGTTCGTGTGGGATCCTTACTCTCTCGTTCCTTCACTCAAGAGGAGGGAGTACCACAAGGATCAGTATTAAGTGTTACGCTTTTTGCCATCAAAGTAAATTCCATCACAGAACAACTTCCTCCAACTGTACACAGTGCCCTCTATGTTGATGACTTTAGCATATTTTGTCAGTCATGCAACATGAGGGTTATTGTAAGACAACTGCAGAAAGCTATTGATCGCCTCAACTCCTGGGCACTTGCTAATGGCTTCAGGTTCTCGCCGGAGAAGACCGTTTGTGTACACTTTTGTCGTAAGCATAATCTTCATCCTGAACCTGAATTAAAGCTCGGACAAAATGCAATTCCAGTAGCAGCGGATACAAAATTCTTGGGACTCATATTCGATAAAAAGCTGACCTTTCTGGATCACATTCGTCAACTCCGCACAAAGTGCACAAGAGGGCTGAATATTCTGCGCTCTCTTTCCTCAACATCTTGGGGTGCGGATCGATGCACCCTACTACGCATCTATCGTGCACTTGTACGATCCAGAATAGATTACGGGTCCTTGGTATACAATTCGGCCAGAGACAATGTACTTCGATGGCTGGATCCTGTCCATCATCAGGCTCTCCGTATCGCTATTGGAGCATTTCGAACATCTCCCGTCCAGAGCTTATACGTCGAAGCAAACGAACCACCGTTATCACTTCGACGTAAGCAGTTGTCTCTAAAGTACGCCTTAAAACTAAAATCCCTGCCAGACCATCCTACGTGGCCATTCGTTTTTGAGCCACGATGGGAAAATTTGTACAACACCCGTAAGACTGCCAATCGTCCTTTTGGTATTCGTCTCCAAGAGCTACTCAAAGAACTTAATATTAAGGTAGACAAGGTTGCCCAAACACCAAAGCAACCCCTTCCACCCTGGCATGCTCGTGTTCCAACATGTGACTTGTCCCTCAGAAATTGGGGAAAGTCGGACAGACCATCCTACGTGGCCATTCGTTTTTGAGCCACGATGGGAAAATTTGTACACCCGTAAGACTGCCAATCGTCCTTTTGGTATTCGTCTCCAAGAGCTACTCAAAGAACTTAATATTAAGGTAGACAAGGTTGCCCAAACACCAAAGCAACCCCTTCCACCCTGGCATGCCGTGTTCCAACATGTGACTTGTCCCTCAGAAATTGGGGAAAGTCGGACACTCCATCGTCTGTCTACCTGCAGCTTTATTCAGCACACCGAGCTGAACATTCTGACTTCACGCCAGTTTACACAGACGGCTCGATGTCGGAATCATATGTGGGATCTACTGCTGTCTTTACAGACAGCACTACATCGGAGCAGATTCCCTCCGAATGCAGTATATTTACTGCAGAGCTGCATGCTATAGAGTTAGCCTTGGATCACATTAGTGAATTCCAATACCAACGGTTCATTTTATACTCCGATTCTCTCAGCGTGTTACAGGCTTTAATATCTGTAAGATATAATCCTCATCCAGTTCTGTCTAGTATTCAGCAGAAGATTCACTTCCTCCTCGGACGTGAATATGATATCCGCTTCTGCTGGATTCCGAGCCACATTGGGATTAGGGGAAATGATTTGGCTGACGCCGCAGCCAAATCAGCAATTCCCAATAATAACCGCTGCCTGTCAGTCCCCTATACAGACTACAGGCAAATAATACACAAAAAGATATATTCCCAATGGCAGGATTCGTGGAATAGACAGACTGCGAATAAATTATATCGTATAAAGCCTGTTATTGAACCGTGGCAGTCTAGTCTGCGCAGGAATCGTAAGGAGGAAGTTGTTCTCGCCCGGACCCGCATAGGACACAGTCATTTGACTCATTCGTTTTTGCTGCGGGCTGATGACCCTCCTATGTGTGAGTCCTGTGGCATAGTTTTAACCATCAGACACCTTTTAATTGATTGTCCAAATTTTAGGAATATCCATTTTACCGCTTTTAATCATCTGACTGAGCCATATACACTGTCAGATTTTATCCGACAATGACCATGTGTCTGCTGTTTTTAACTATTTTAAATTAATAAAAGTTTTTAATTCTATCTAAAATGCATACGTTATTGTTATTTCTTTATTGATTTATTTTTAGCTATTTGTTATTATATACCGTAACATGGTGGCCTAACCAATTAGGTCACCGAGAGCTAAAATTTTTATTTTACCTGTTCTTGCCGCATTATAGCCTGAGTTGCTGATGCGCCAATAAAATACAAACAAACAAACAATGGTATTTGAAGTGCATACTACACCATCATATTTACTCTTGTCTCCATATGTCTTCCATCAAACAATACATATGCTGAAGCAGATTTAGATAATGTGGTTATGCAGATTCATATTCCATTCTGTCGGCTACTTAATATTTTAATGCCCTCCACCCACTTTGGTGGTCACCTGAAATGGGTGAGCTAGGACAACTAAATGGAATCTCTGCAGACAAGCACAATCTTACCCTGCTTACTGTTTCTCATACATATGTTCATTTTCCTACAAGATTAACTAGTGCTATTGATTTTTTTTTTTTTTTTTTTTTTGAAGCAGCTCATCCCTCATGCATGCACACACACACACACACACACACACACACACACACACACACACACACACACACGAAGCCAAAAATGCTCAGTAAATCAGTAAACATATCCCAGAAAATACATCATGGAGTTATGTATTCCATTTGAACCTCTGTCTCTTGAATACCAAACAAAAGCCCTGTGACCCCCATATCCAGCATGCAGTAGAAAGGGTTTGAGCAAATTTGTGTGTTTATAGGCATGTCCATAACTTGCTCTTACATTTTCTGCAGTATATATTTGTGCCAGTGACAGTCATTGAACATCACTTATAACCCAGTCATGTACCTTTATTTGACTGCAATGAATAATTTTTCTTAATTTCTTAACACTTGCTCATTTCACACTATTTCAAATTGGTGTCTAATTCCTTAACTCTAAGGGCATATTCACTGGCAGTTTTGTTCACTTTTGACATCCCTGTCATTTCGGGAATGGATGGACTAAAGTCTGAAATTTTATTCCTCAGTGTGCAGCAATGGTAGTATTTTTAAATATGTTCATTATATCTAATTTATTTGGTATTTGGCCATTATATGGCTACGCTAAATACATGGAGATGAGAGTAAATGCGATGGTATGATGTACACTACAATTGCAACACCATTATAATGGTGTTATATCAGCTGTACTCTCTCTCTCTCTCTGCTGTATCATGCATCTGTTTTTCTTTATGCTTGAAATGTGTACTTTTTTGGATTAGTTGAATAATAAATAAAAAGAGAAAATATGTCCTACAAGTTTATACTTATGAATTTCTGATTTTAATATATAACTAAGATATACAGATAAAGATTAGCTGAAATGTTAACATTACAGAATACTTGATTAATATAATAATTAATCATATAAACAATGTTAAAACAACTAATTAATAAATAACAAGTAAATCAATTCATATTCACTTGTATTATATTTAAACTTTATCAATTAATATCTTGGACTTTTTGATATCTAATCAAATCTGCCTTTGTGTTTGCTCTCCTTTTTTAGGACTGCTTTCATTCTCTTTTAAAATTACTGAGATGGGCATGGCAATCGTTTAAAGCTGGATTGTGTGAGACTATTCAGGGGGCCACCATGCCAGCAATTGCTGCACTTTTAGATTTAGAAAGGCTGGTGTACATCTGCTCCTCTAGTCTACATCTTCTCAGGATTTATATTAATGAAGTTTACCCAAACAGTCGTAAGTATAAAAGTGAAAATGTTTGATTTCAGTGAAAAAAAATAAAAATTTTTTTCTGTTATTTTTTATTATTTTTTTGAGTGCATAATAAAATAGAAACAAAATCACTGGTAAATCAATTTTTATTATACTTGAGAACATCCAGTCAATGGCAAGGGGGAAAAAATCACCTTATATTTTTTATTTACCTTCAAAAATTGGTAGATTTAATATAACTTCTTAGTTTATGGCACTGGGATATCAGTTTTAGGTAGTTTTATAGTTTGTCATTATGGAATGAAAAATAAATTAATTCAAGCTGTCTAGGGTTGCTTGTGCAAGGTTACTATTTTTGGTTCCATAGCCTTTTTTTTTTGTGCCCACTGGGAGGTTAATGTTACTGTATGTAATTTGGCAAGTGCAGAATGAAAATAGCCTCTTGTCAGTATTATTGTAGTTTGGCAGTATGCAGAACAAAAAAAAAAAAAAAAAAAAAATAGTTTGTATAAGCAGTACTGCTATTGGGAAGGCCCTTTTCCCTTTGTAAGTTTACTGCTACACACAAAGGACACATTTCCTTTGTGTGCAGCAGTAAAAAGGAACTCTCAGCAATAGCAACTTTCAGTAAGAACACAAAGGGCACATGTCCTTTTTGTGTACTTACTGAAAGTTGCTATTGCTGAGAGTTCCATTGCAGTTTTGTGATGTATGGGTTGAAAATTCAATTGGTCTCTAATTATATATGTTGGGACATCCTACCTGCCGACCTATTACTTCACATTGTGGCCTGTTATTTTTTATTATTTTTTTGAGTGCATAATAAAATAGAAACAGAATCACTGGTAAATCAATTTGTATTATACTTGAACATCCAGTCAATGGAGACCTTAGGGAGACCAAAGTGCTATACTTCCAGTGAGTTTAAAATCAACATGCCGCAAAATAGTTTCACATCGAAAATATCAGTTTCTTAGTAATATTTGATTTTTGTATTTTATATTGCTTTATTATGGTGTGCAGGTGCCTCCATAGGCAGGTGGGAAGGAGCAGCAGTGCGTAGCACATGCTTCTTAATTAGACCGGTGTTCGAGCCCATCACCACCAAATACGGAGGATGCGGAAAGGTCAGGAAAGGTCACCGCATATCCCGGAGCAATATGGCCTTAGTTGCTAATGCTCCTAAAAACCAAATAAACAACATTATAAACAACATTATAGTAGTATTTAACAATATCATTATAACCATGAACGTTATTTAGTGTTATGTAATATTGTTGGATTTTTATATTTAATTATTAATTTTTGATAACAAAAATTAAATTCTGTTTTGAAAAATATGTGATTATTGGGAGAAACTATTCTTGTGGCTCATTATGCTTTTCATGATAACTGATGTGGTCCATCACTGTCAGCATTTCATGTTTTGGCCCTAGCCAAAAAAGGTCACACACCCCTGGTCTATGTGATGTGTGAATCCATTCCAGCCTTCGTAGCTCAGTGGTTAGAGCACTGGTCTTGTAAACCAGGGGTCATGAGTTCAATCCTCACCAAAGGCTTAAAAGCATCTAACACTGTTTGTGTCTTTTAGGCTTGACATAGCCGAGTGGTCAGGAGCGAGAGTGCATAGCACCCGTTCCTTGAGTGGAACGGAGTTCAAGCCCATGACTACTAAATACTATAAGTATTTGTATTGACGAATTATTGTAAACTCTACTGACTTGGTTGTCGTGCCGGAGTATAAAGAGAAAATTTAAATCTGACATTGGCACCTTCCTCTGAATATGTGATGAAAACTCTTCATGATTGAGACCATAAATCCCCCATGTTGAAACCTAAAAACCTTGAGGTTGATACTGAAAAATAAGGCTTTTGCTGTTCTTACTGTACTGTACTGTACTGTGCTGTGCTGTGCTGTGCTGTGGTGTGAGGGATATAAAACCACTGTTGTTGATGCCATTGCAATTTCCACAATATGGGAATGTCATAATCAATCAGAGATGCCAGTTTGTAAGGATTAAAAACTGAGATCTAACTGATCACTTAAAACACCTGTTCTGATATTATTTCAAATTTTTCAATTTAGTGTTCAATAGTCAGATAAAATTATAGTGACTCAGTCAAGTATTGTTGTAACCAAAGGCAGATGTAAGATCCTATGTATTGCTGAAGAATGTAAAGGTATGATATATCATCTTAATTATCCCAGCTTCTGGTATGGCTTTTTATTTAATGATATATTATTGAATTAGGAATGAGCCTTTAGATACAAACAACTTCCACATCTTCATGGAGAGATGATTGGTTTACATTTTGTGACATCACTACTTTTTCATCATTGCAACATGGTCAAATGGACTAAGAATATTTGTGATTTAAGAATACTAAGATTTAAGTAATGTTGCTTACTGTGAGTAGAAAGTTAGTTTGTATATTGTGAGTAGAGTTTGATTTTTATTATTTTTAAATATTTAAAAATTAAAATTTTCAGTTATGTTACAAATTTAAGTTTTCTAGAACTGAAGTATTTAGAATTGTTGTTTATGAATTATATTTAGAATTGTTTATGAAGAATTTTCTGCAAACCATTATTAATAAATAATAATTAATATTAATTTTAATAATAAATTATATTTAATAAAATTATACAATTAGTATTGTTCTTGTAGATCAACAGAGGACTGGCAGTCATTTTGCATTTTATTAAAACTCATTGCAAGACTAAGAATGATAAAATATTTCTACAAAGTATCTCTAAAAATGTTTTGTATCTGATTATTTTAATAAATTTTGTTTTTGATATCTGATTATTTTAATAAATTTTGTTTTGCATTCTAGCTATTTCTAAAAAATTGCCAACTGAGATTCCCAAATTAGCAGACTGTGTTGCTGATGCCTGTGCTCTTTTGCGGCATATTCTTTCTGATCAGTTGCCACTAGGTTCCGTCCAATCAAGTTGCTCATCCTCTGGGTTGCCAACATCATCATCTTCAGCTGCCTTGCTTACTTCTTATGTACACACCATTTTGGAAGAATGTCATAATACTTTTCTTGCTTGTTACCATGCCTTTTATCCTAGTGCACAACTAAAGTGGAAAGGACTTTGTGATTTGCTGCTTACTGTCACTGTGGTAAGATGACTAAATTAAGTGATGGATTATTAATGTTTTATTATTGGCTGTGTGGAGTGATGTTTGGTATGGGGGACCAGTACCTATGGAGATCAGTGTTTTTTTTTATTCCTCTGCTGTTTTTCATTTGACTATCATAAACATTTACTCAGCAAAACTACTACAGATAATCTTTACCATTATAGCACTTTATTATAATCAAATTGTGTACAAAATAACAGCAATTCTTTTATTGCCGAGTGCTTATTATTATTTTTTTTTATCACATCATGATTGCTGCATAATAAATGATAGCAAACTTTCATTTACACTTCTGGCAAGGAAGGGTTGGAGCAGTCAGCTAACCCCAAGTAGTGCTTTCCCTGTATTCTTATTTTCCTATATCCACGATGATACAAAGGTTGGTAGGGTTGTTAACGACAGTAAAGACAGTATGCTACTGCAACAGGATCTAGATAAGTTGGAAAAATGAGCCGAGAAGTGGCAGCTGAAGTTTAACATTGACAAATGCAAAGTACTGCATATAGGTAGCAGTAACCCAAGAGAAATCTATCAACTGTGTAGTGCTTTCCCTGTATTCTTATTTTCCTATGTCCACGATGATACAAAGGTTGGTAGGGTTGTTAACGACAGTAAAGACAGTATGCTACTGCAACAGGATCTAGATAAGTTGGAAAAATGAGCCGAGAAGTGGCAGCTGAAGTTTAACATTGACAAATGCAAAGTACTGCATATGGGTAGCAGTAACCCAAGAGAAATCTACCAACTGTGTAGTACTACACTCAGGGAAGTGGAGAGTGAAAAAGACCTGGGCGTAATTGTGCAGTCAGATATGAAGTTTGCTGAGCAGTGCAGATGAGCTGCCAGAGCAGGTCATGGAGTCTTGTCAATGATATTTAGGAATTTTGCTAGCAGGGACAAGGTGATTATCCTGTTGTAAGGCAATGGTCAGGCCACACCTTGAGTGCTGTATACAGATCTGGAGGCCTCATTTTAGGGAGGATGTAGAGTTGCTAGAATGAGTACAAAGAAGGGGAACAAAGGGGTACTCTTACCAAGATAAGCTTAAGTTCTGCAAATTGTAGTGCCTGGAGACTAGGCACTTGCAAGATGATCTGATTGAGGTGTATAAGACCTTGAATGGGTTGAGCAAGCTCAGTGCTGGTGGGATTCTTCCTCTTGCTCAGATTGCAAACCTGAGGGGACATAGATTCAAATTGAGGAAAGACAGTTGTAGAATACAGATGCTGAAATTTGCCTTTAGCCAGCGGGTAGTTGATTGCTGGAACAGACTTCCATCTCTTGTTGTGGAAGTTGATAGCTTAAATAAATTTAAGCCTGAGCTAGACAGACATTTGGAGTGAATGGATGGGTGAAATGGGAGTTTATTTGTTTTTTTTTTTTTTTTTTGGCTGATGCCGCATAAGCTTGCTTTCTTACATCGTATGCTTCAACTAATGCTAATACTATGCGATTGAGAATCCACATTTAAAGAACTCATTTGTATCTCTGGGTGTATATTCAAAGAGGTGCATAGAATACTTTTTTGAAGGTCAGCACTCTCAAATATCATCTGTAAAAATGTTTGGTAAATTCTCGTTTGAGTAAACAAGATAAATTTGGAACAGGCACACTGTGAAAATACCGAATAGAAACTGGAATTCCATTAACCTGTGTTTGCTACTTGGTAAGCAGAGCACCCTACTAGAGAGACCATCTTGTATTTAAAAGTGGAATAAGAGAACCAGAAACATTTTAGAAGAGAAAACTTTTTGTAGCAAATAAGTATATGGTTTTTGCAAAAAAAAAAAAAAAAAAAAAAAAACATACAAAAAAAACTGTTTATCGAAATATTAGCTGAGCAATTTTTGATATTTTTAATCCTAAAAGTAATGATGTCCATTTCCACTTACAGCCTATCAAGCTCCACTTACTTTTTATGACAGAATCCCAATTATTGATTGCCAGAGAAGGCTGAAGAGAGGAAATTACTAATTCTTTTGACAGGGAATATTGGAGTGAATGTATGCGCAAGTACTGTCTTTAAAGTGAAAAGAACTGTACAGTAAATAACTAGGACACTGAGATGACAGTGTCCTAGTTATTTACTGTACAGTTCTTTTCACTTTAAAGACAGTACTTGCGCATACATTCACTCCAATATTCCCTGTCAAAAGAATTAGTAATTTCCTCTCTTCAGCCTTCTCTGTCTTAAAATCTCTCTACCCCATTCTGTCAAATTCATCTGTTGCTTCTATCATTCTCCCAACACTCTTGATGTTTTTCTCATGAACAACCTTTCCAACAAGTACACAATTGAGTTGAAGCTTGGCATGATCTTATTGTAAAATAGATGTGTGGAAATTTGCCTTTAGCCAGCGGCTGGTTAATTACTGGAACAAACTGCCATCTGTCATTGTGGAAATTGATAGGTTAAATAAATTTAAGGAGGAACTGGACAAACATTTAGAGGGAATTGTTTTGTAAATTTTTTTTTTTTTTTTTTTTTATGATGCTGCATAAGCTCATATACTTGCTTTCTTGCATCACATTCTAATACTACTACAGGTGGCCCCCGCTTAACGCTGATAATTCTTTCCTGAAAAAGAGCACTAAGTGAATCCACGCTAACCGAGCTCCGCATTCCCATAAAGTAACATATGTATTTGTAAGTTGCGGTCGGTGCCATAGGATATTTCCTAATCAATAATAAACGGTAGTGAAAAGATGCACAAATGTGGGTCAAAATATTTAATATTCAAATATTTGTACATATAAAATATTCTGCATTACATACATATATAATTTTATGTGGTAACTACTTACGTATCAAAATTAAACTTAAAATTCCAATTAAAATCATGAATTTAATTGATCTAAATTAATTTTAATTGATTTAATTTAATTAATGAATTTAATCATGAAAAATGTGTTGATTTTGGGTTGAACTTTGGCCCTCTTCTAAATAACTTAAAAGGGGTATTAATTTTAAATCCCCCGCATCTTTACCACCCAACAATAAAGTCACCCGAATCTTTGCCGCTTTGAAACCTGGCATGTTTTTTTTTCTTCTTTCAATATGAAACTTCTTTTAGGCATTCGTTTCCACAAAAGTCCTGCTTCATCTATGTTATAAACTTGTTGAGAAGTATAACACATAATACCCCTCTTCAATAATTTTAAGTTCTTTTTTGAAAGTTTCGGCTCCTTGATCTGCACTTGCGGCTTCTCCCTAGATTTTAAATCTATTCAAGCAGCTGTTACCAGTTTTAAATGGTTCCACATTTTTTTTCTTCTTCTTTATGTGAGTTTTCTTCAGATCATCATATTGGCTAATCTCTCTCTCTCTCTCTCTCTCTCTCTCTCTTTTATATATATATATATATAATATTTAACTTAACTGAATTCTGCATTGGATATTATCTTCAATAAAATTAGTTAACGTCTTTCCATTTCAATCCTAATAACCGTCCTAGCCCTAGTTGCTTGCAGTGGAACAGCTATCTTTCCCGCTGCTAAAATTAATTCTTTATTTTTTTTTATAATTGTTCTTACAGTTAAACTTGCAAGTCCTAAATTATGGCACACATCCACTTGTCATTGATGGGAATCGATTCGCTTCAAAACGTCTAATTTCATTTTCAAATTCAGTCTTTTTCTTATATTTATAGGCTTCGTACTGCGCCGAGACGTTGCATTTTCATTCTTATCTGCCATTATTAACTCTTCAAAAATGTAACTGCGTTGGTTGTATTAATTAAGATACAATGTTCAAGTAAACTGTCCGTTATGCACGATGTCTAATACTGTACTGAGTTATGACTAGACTTCAGATAAATGCATATAACGCAAATATTACAAGCAATATACTTGATCATTTTTTAAAATGTTGATCTCGGAATATGTAACAAGTCACTGTACTGCAATTAAATTAGTGTGAGAAGATATTTCACTGAGTGTGGGAAAAGTTCTGAAGTCAGCGTGGGAAACGTTTTAATACTGTTTTGTTATTCATTTTCAAGCCATCCGCTCTATCAAATGAAACAATTTCGTTAAATATGCCAAAAATGCAATCTGTAAAAGAGTGTTATAGTGATCTGTGACAGCGTTATAGTCAGATATGGGTTATAATTTAAGAACAGCATTATAGTGAATCAGCGTAAAGCGAACCGCATTATAACGGGGGCCTGTTAATTTTTGGAACATAGAATAACTGATATATTTTTATTAGTTAATTTGCAGCACATTTTGGGAAATCGCCTGTAGTTATTCTTTCTTATTGAGTACAGTCTTTATTAACCGTTTGATGAGAATGTACATATATCTGCATATTTCCTATGTGGGCTCTGTAGAATATGTACATATGTTTTTCAAGGTCATTTCAAGCAACATATGTATTAATGTACAAATTGTCTTGAAATCTTCCATCGAGAGCTGCCATCTCTTCTGTGTTTCCAGGCTTTGAAAATCAGAGGAGAATGAGAGAATATTTGTTAAAAAATGCTGAAATCTGAAAAAATTCTCTGGAATTCAGTTCCAGAAGGTGATTAAATTGAATTAGATTATACATAAATAAATATTACTCTATCAAAAAGCCTTGTGTCAGAACTTCAGTGTAGTATGTTTGATTGATAGTCTGATTTGGTGGGACTTATTCAGCCATGATATTTCCTTTAATATCAAAAAACCCTCATGGTTTTCATTTCGACATTCTTTGCTTTTCTTAATTTGGGGAATGTTTTCTTTTCCATTGCATTGGATATCTTTTAGTTATTAGATTGTACTGGAACAGCCAACTTTCATCGCAAGTAATTACAGTACTCATAAAATCATGGTCTTCTGCAGTTACAAACTCGGAGTCTTCTCCGAGTTTGTAACTGCCTAAATGTTTGTAAATGCCTAAATTATCTGTTAAAATTTGTCTAAATCTTTCCCTGTCCATATTGAATTCTAATGCAACCATTTTAATGCTTAAATGATTGTCATTTTTAATTAGTATCCTTACCTGGTTGACAGTTTCATCAGTTTTAGTGGATAGTGGAATGCCTGGTTGTTCATCCTCTTTCTCATTCTCTCTCTTCCTTCTAAAAATCTTTTGTACCATTCACACTGTAAGTTCTTGACATCTTTCCCATAAACTTAATGTAACAATTTATAACTTGTAATTGTTTTTTTTTTTTTTTTTTTTTTTTTTTTGTCATTTTTCCAACAAACTGCAAAAACTTATGCAGTGAAATGAAAAGGTAATGAAAACTTATCTCACTGCAAAGCAAAGCAAATGAGTGTATCGGAATGTGACTTGGCAGACAACTAGGGAGCTAGTTGTCTGCCAAATTAACTGTAGCCTTTCTGGCTTTGTTATTTAATGCCCAACCTTGTATAATGGAGTGAATAATTTTTGATACAAATTTCTTTCAAAATATGAAGGCAACTGTGTAAAAATCACTTTAAAATTAATTTTCTATTTCAGTAAAGTTGGGATACAAACTTACAACTTTATTACATAAGCAATTGTCAATGTGACATGATGATGCTATTTAGACACTCTCAGGTAGAGGTCAGTTAGTGAGAATGAAAACAATCTCAGCAAGCAGATGGCTAAATGGTATGAAATAATTGCAAGAAACAAAAAATGTGTTACAAAGGCCAAAGACATTTTGCCACTAGATGACTTGTTTTACCCTATCATAGTAACTGTACTGTAGACGAAGCCCTCCGAGACATGATATTAACATTAATTAAAACAAAGCCTTTCAGACCAATAGCACCTGAAAAAGAGTGACAATAAGAATCAAAGATTGTTCCACAACTGCTAACTTTTTATTCTAACTACTTTCACATCTGTTTCCTTCCAAACTTTCTGTTCTTTGGAGTACTAGTTTATATGCTGAATTTTGATCAGCTGTCTTTCCAGCTCTGGTGGTGTTGGCACCATTGCAAGGAACTCTTTTCTTTCCACTACTGTTAAAGGGATGAAGAATGCTAGTTGCACTGTAAAATTTCATTTTAATGATTATAATATTATGCTACAAAGAACTATACTGTAGAGGGTTGAGAAAGGGAATTATATAGCTGTTACATTAATACATCCAAAAATGTATTAATGTAACAGCTATATGTAATGGCACTTTTTTTTTAATACATTCACACATCACACATCCTCCAAGTTAACTGTAGCCTTTCTGGCTTTGTTATTTAATGCCCAACCTTGTATAATGGTTGAAATACTGTCAGTCCTCAGTTTTTGTGACAAATGTATAACAGGAGTGGTTCCTTATTCACAATTGTTTAGAAACAAAATTAAAATACAGGTGCAGGATACAGAAATTATATACAGAAATAATGTTTACTTTAACAATAAATATAAATTATTAAACATTAAATTTTGTCTTTAATTACCAGTAATAAGTTCAATGACTGCGTACAGTTGTCTGGTGATGGGTTATTGTTGGTAAATGACTAGACTCTATCAGGACTACCAGTTCTTTTTCTGAATAAGCAACAGTATCCTGAAGAGAAACGGCAGCCTTCAGACTCGGTGAACTTTTAGTTCAGTAAGTTGCTTTAAAAAAGGCTACCATTGACATCTGTCTAGCCTCATTTTATTTTCATAGCATGCCTTGTAACAATGAGAAAGGTTTTCTAACCTCTAGTAAATGCAGGGGCTAAAAAATAAAAAAAATACAATGATTAGAAAATAAATGCTTAAGGAGCAGTTATATTATTTCTTCAGAATCTTCCTTTTGTGCCTGTTTTTATGCTACATCTACACCATTTCCTAATTTTGAAAGTCTTTAGAATATGCCTCCAGGTTCTTTTACATCATTCTCATCAGTTTCTTCAGACATAGATACTTTTTAAACTTAGCCATTCACTGGCATCATGATGCATTTACACATCTAGTTTAACTTTTAATTAATGCTTTTCTTTGGTGCAGAAGTAACCACGTTATGATGTTTGCTGTTCATATTTGCTCTTTCTGTTTATATTTGCTTCTTCAGATTTATGAGCCAGTTTCAAAAATCAACATGATTTTTGCAGCAACTAAACAGGTATGTCAAAACACCTGGCAGTGTAATATGCTGTGCACTGCAGAACAGTCTTGTGTATCAGATAGTTCCGAAAGCTGATATATTTTTCATTTTTGTTTACTTAGCAAGTAGAGTATAAATGATCAAAATACATGAAATGAATGCCCTTCACCTGTGTAAAGTTTAGAGTATATTTATCATTAATAGAGTCTAAATATCATACATTTTACAGATGTTTTCTGTTCCTCTTCTTCAGTTAATCTTGCTTTTACCCTGTCACTAAAACGCCAACACACCAGACTGTTGCTGACAGGGTCAGTTTTGTGTATTGTTATTTTTTTTTGCAAGTGTTCTACAGTCTTTAGGTATCAAGATTCTTAGAAACAACTCCATGATACAGCTCTTAATATTTGTTACTGATAAAATATGGAGCACACACTAGTGTGTGTGTGTGTGTGTGTGTGTGTGTGTGTGTGTGTGTGTGTGTGTGTTTCGGCACACAAAATATCTTCCTTTCCACTTTATTCCAATGATTGATGGTCTATGAAATTCTAGATTTTTTTTTTTATGGCTTTTTTTTTATTTGTTTTATACTAGATCACATTTTTCTAAATATTGATAAAAAAAAATGAGTATATTTTGAATTATACAGTTTTTTTTTTTTTTTTTTTTGGCTAATTTTGGATATGTATACCTAGGAATATGCACAGATAACAAAGATAATCTGTATTGTAGTGTTTCATAAAATATTTTCAGCCATGGACAGAAGGCTGTGCAGAAGGTGATCACCTGCTTGCTGCAGTATTAGCTTCTCTATGTGGTCCATCAATTAGATTGACATCAACGTTACCAATTGTTTTGGACCAGGATATGCTAACAGATGTTCCTTCTCCTAGTCCACTAGAAAATGGATTGGATGCTAGTCCTCCTACAACAAATGGGCAAGCTCAAGAAATGTCGCCAGGAATGGGAAGTACTGAAACTCATCACTATCCCTTATTAGTAGAGTGTGTGACTACAAGGACTGAAGTAAGTTCCAAAAAATGTGTTATTGCATTTGAGTATTATTTATATTTAAGTATTCATAGTTATTTAACAGTAAATTGCAAAATAAAATAAAAAAAAGGACGAAATGATCAAAATTATTAATTGGAATAATTTCAAGATACAGCCAGTTTTGCTGCCATAGCACAGTACATGTTTTCCTAAAAATCTCTGCGTTATGATGTTTTGCACATTAAAAACAACAGGGCTTATGGGAAAAGTAGGAATGGAGCAGAGCACTCAAAAAAAAAATGTTCAGTGTGGTAAGTAAAACAGTAAAAAGAGTTAGAAATGCAATAAAATTGCTAACACAGGTTTAAACATCTTAAATTTCTAATAAATAAATAAATATTACAATAAATATAGCACTGTAATATATGCATACTAATTGATATTTCTGTTCAGTGACATTTTTAATTTTTTTTTGGATTGTAAAATTTAAAACAGTAAAAAAAGTTAAGCAATCAATAACGATGAACATGGCATGCACAAATTGCAAGTGGGATACGCAGTAAAAATTTCACACATTTAAAATAGGAGTGAAGAGATGATTCTGAAAAATTATTTATGTTTTTTTTATGATTTATGATTTCATGGTAGGGGAAACACAATTCACCACAATAACATAAAAACCCACAGAATTCCAGCTATTGGTATTATCGCAAATGAAATAAGATCGAATTTACTATCTGCTTATGATTAGATTGCACTAAGAGAAAAACCCAATAAATTGGGAACTTCAAATTGTTTTTATTTTTTTTTTTATGATAGTGACCTCCAGAAATGTGCTCCTTCACTCCCACTATCTCTCCTCACGAAATTTCTTCTTGCACAGAAAAATGTGAGCTCCTGAAAACTTGAGTCGACCTACGATATCATCTGTTATCTTGTGAATACAGTGAATGATAAGTGTGTCTCCGATTGATACAACTGCAGTAAATGGGAAATATAGCTCTCTCACATTTGACATTTTTTAAGCTTTGTAAACTTGTATGTATTGCTGCGCAGGTTGCTACGTTCAGCTCGGTGACGCGTTTTTCTTTCACCTGTTGTTACTCGCAGACAAAATTGCGCATGAGCCAATGCAAAAACTGCATTATAGTCACATTCCTTAATATTTCAGTCGCATTGGAGCAAATTCGCTTTACCAAAATATACATTATATGAACTGACTGTATCAGTTAGTGCATGTTTTTAACTGGTAATAGTGATGTTAGTACAAGTAATAATATTAAATGATAATTAAACATCTTTAGACATTTCTATTAAAATTACATTAATTTTAATAGAATGCATAGTCTTAAACAGAAACATGCCATAAATAAATCACATTGATTCACTTAAAGAACTACATAGCAAGGCTGTGTAATATAATTGAAAATTTTAAAATGCAGTTTGATCATGTTAATTATTATTTATATGATTGTGCCATGTTTTACTGTTATTTGTTACTTTTCTTTAATTTGCTTATGGTGTGTTTAAGACTGTACACTTTCACTGATGAAATTAATACAACTTTTAATAGAAATAATTGAAGAAAAATTTTAAGAAAATTTTCTTCAAAATAAATAAATAATCAATACTATGTATTGATTATTTATAATAAGGCTGCTCTTACCAACTTATGACCAGTTTACATAGTTCTGATGAACGTTTCTGTAATTGTTGCCTTTCATTTCATTGGCTAAACATATATTTAAGTACATGTATGTTTAGAGTACTGATATGATTCCTTGGAAAATTGTCTAGTATACCAGTCCTCTGATGCCATTGGAATACTAACTTGATAAACTTCTATAAGTCTGCATCACTATGTCACTAACACTTAACATTACTTTATATGATATGATTACATTACATGATTATATATATATATATATATATTAGCATTAGTAGAGGCATTTGATGCAAGAAAGCAAGCTTATGCAGCATCAGCCAAAAAAAAAAGAAAAAAAAAAAAAAAACCCACTTCCACTTCACCCCTCTGTTCGTTCAAAATACCTGTCCAGCTGAGCCTTAAACTTATTTAGGCTATCAACCTCCACTACAAGGGATGGAAGTCTGTTCCACCAACCAACCACCCGCTGGCTAAAGGCAAATTTCCGCACGTCTATCCTACATCTGTCTTTCCTCAATTTGAATTTATGCCCTCTCAGGTGATTTTTCTGAGCTAGAGGAAGAATCCCATCAGCATTGAGCATGCTCAAACCATTCAAGGCTTTATACACCTCTATCAGATCACCTCACTGGTGCCTAGTCTCCAGACACTGTAATTTGCAAAACTTAAGCCTTTCTTCGTAAGAGCACCCCTTTGTTCCATTCACTAATCTTGTTGCCCTTCTCTGTACTCGTTCCAGCAGCTCTACATCCTTCTTGAAATGAGGCCTCCAGACCTGTATACAGTACTCTAGGTGTGGCCTGACCATTGTCTTATACAAGGGAATAATCACTTCCTTATCCCTGCTGGAAAAATTCCTGTATATCATTGACAATACTCCATGAGCTACTCTTGCAGCCCGTCTGCACTGCTCAGAGAACTTCATATCTGCCTGCACAACCACCCCCAAGTCCCTTTCATTCTCTACCACTGTCAGTGTAGTACCACAGAGTTGATACGTTGCTCTGGGGTTGCTGTTTCCCATGTGTAGCACTTTACATTTGTCAATGTTAAACTTCATTTGCCACCTCTCAGCCCATCTGCTCAACCTTTCCAGATCCTGTTGCAGCAGCATAGTGTCAGTAGTGTCCTTGACAACCCTGCCAACCTTTGTATTGTCTGCAAACTTGGACATTAAGCTTGATATACCATCATCAATATCATTTATAAATACAGAAAACAATAATGGACCCAACACTGAGCCCTGAGGGACTCCACTAATAACATTAGTCCACGATGAGCAGTGTCCATTGATTACCACTCTCTGTCTTCTCCCCCTCAACCACCCCTTTATCCATAGCAGCAATTTGCCTCCAATGTCACACTGCTCCAATTTGTGTAGCAGTCTTCCATGTGTAACAGTATCAAAAGCCTTTCTAAGATCCAAGTATATAATATCAAAGCTATTCCCTGCATCCAGTTCTTTTGTGATTGCATCATAGTATCCAATCAAATTGGTCAGGCAAGACTTCCCCTTAACAAAACCATGCTGTGTCCGAGCTATAACTGAAGTCTTGTCTAAATGATCCTGCAGTGCTTCTTTAACCAGTGCCTCCATTAATTTTCCTGGAACAGAAATTAAGCTCACAGGTCTATAATTACTTGTGTCAGCCTTTGATCCTCCTTTGTGAATTGGGGTCACATTTGCACATTTCCAGTCTATGGGTACCTCCCCTGAGTCCAAGGAAGCTCTCATAATTATGGCTAAAAGTATATATATAGTATATATAAAAGTGTATATATATAGTATATATAAAAGTATATATATAGTATATATAATATATAGTATATATATTATATATATATATATATATATATATATATATATATATATAGTATAGTATATATATATATATATATATAATCATATAAATTAGAATAAGGTTTAAAATAAAACAAAATAATACCAGCAGTACGGCAAGACTAGAGCGAAAAAACAAAATTAAACCTAAATTCAAATCTAAACAGGGAGGGAAGAGAGAGGGAGTAAGAATAAAATATTGCAATGGAAACTCTAAATTAATTTAGAAAATCTAATTATACGAATAATAATTCATTAAAATTTAAAGCCAATTAAATAGAAATTTAGCGGTGCCCCCTCTGATGGGCACCAGGTCCAAATTAATGTGAAATATCACCAAACAGAGATTTAAACCATACACAACAAAACAAAAATATAAAATATAGACTGACCATTATGCCCCATCTCAACAGAGGACCACAAGGCCAATAATGGTCAGGGAATCGCTGCATTTCGAACGCTAAACAAATCACCGCAAAGGCGAAACGACCGCAAGATCAGTCCGCCACACCGATCCACAGATCGAACCGCCAATGCAGGGAATTGAACAGCGGTGGTCCTGATGCAGCGAAAATCAAAAATAGAACAGACAAAAGCACTCCAGTGCAAAGCCACACTACTGACACAAATACACTTAACCCGTTTATATAAATGAATAAACTATAGATGGCAGTACAGGCACAGCGTTAGCAATTTGCCCAATACTATCATGTGACATAATTATATTTAAATAATGTTGAAAAAGAAGTATTACTTAATAAAAATAAAAGTAAAAGGAGAGTACAGCACACATCAGAGGCAGCAAAAAGCATATTCCTCTACATGATGCTTGAAATATAATCATATAAATTAGAATAAGGTTTAAAATAAAACAAAATAATACCAGCAGTACGGCAAGACTAGAGCGAAAAAACAAAATTAAACCTAAATTCAAATTACTCTCCTTTTACTCCTTTTACTATATATATATAGTATATATAGTATATATATAGTATATATATTATATATATAGTATAGTATATATATATATATATATATATATATATATATATATATATAGTATAGTATATATATATATATATATATATATATATATATAGTATAGTATATATAGTATATATATAGTATATATATTATATATGTAGTGTATATATATATATATATATAGTATATATATAATAATTACGAATAATAAAATTAAAATTTAGTAGAGAAATAGGATATGAATTTGAATAGCGATAATATGAATTATGGATCAGGGACACTGCAAGAGCAAAGGTACCCTACAACCATAATGTATATATAAAATTATATTATTTTTTATGTGTAGAATGCAGTAGGCATACATCTATTATTTAACCAATGCTAATAAAGAAAATACGGTGTACCCTGAGAGCGATATATGTTGAATAAAGGGGGAAGAGAGGAAAATAAAAGAGTAACGTTATAAACAAGAAGAAACAAAGTGCGAATTTTGAAAAAACGAAATGCAAATTTTGAAAAGAACGACCAAGGTAGAAATAGCATTGCAGTATCTTTCATAATTTATGTGTCTTCTTCAGAGGTCATCCACCCAAATTATGAAAAAGAACAGCAATACTCTTACTTCTGTTTCTGACATGTTCTGTATGTCAAAAAACACGTGTAAGTAGCCACGTGGTAGAAATTAAAAATAAATTTTGAAAAAATAAAATATAAGTAAAGCAAAACTATTATGTGCCACTAAAGTATAACATACAGAACATGGATGACCTTACAGAAGTAAGTAGCCCGCCAAAAAAGCGAAGACAAAGGAAGGTAGTGTCCGAATGACAAGAACTTACCGCTACTGGACAGGTTGACAGAAAAAGACAGAGCCGGAGGCTAACCCGTGTATATATGTGTGTAGAAACGCTAGCGGCGCCTAGCGTTAGACGAATTTTGGTGTCTGTATATTATGTAATTTACGTATGCGGTGGAGATACGCTAGGTTAAAGTTAAGTACATGATGCTCAAACACCCGGGATAGCAAAGAAATAATAGCTTACAAAGTAGCAGTAGAAGGCAGCTAAACTTTGTTAAGACGAAAAAATATAGATTGGGTATAGTAAGAAAAATAGTACTCTGATTATTGCGGTCGGTAAACTAATGGCTCACAGAGCATAAAAAGTAGAAATTAGTAAAGCAAAAAGATGATGAAATTAGGGATATGTAGTTGGGCTAGGGTAGTTCGGGGTTGCAAACCCGTTCCTATAGTTAGGACCCTGAACGAATGTCCGAGAGTTCGTGCATCATGTGCTTAAGTCAGTTGTGTTAAAAGTGTAACATGTATATTATAATTAACAATTAAATAAATAAATAAATCAAGATAAGTTTAAAATTAATTACAAGGTAAATACACTATGTCAGGCCAATCGGTGGGTACAAGTTTTCCAGACCGTAAGACACCAAAGAGGCCTAGTGTATTGTATTTACACTATATACAAACTCGATGCATATGGGAATAATTATAAGTTATGAACTAATAATGCTGTTTATATTGATATCTATTAAGTTCTTGTGCCTTAATATGTTAAGGGCTTTATTGATATGATGACGCAGGTATGTAATAGGAAAAAGATTTTTGGTCAGTTTACTGTATAATATTCTGATGTTATCAATAACTGTTGTTTTGTCGCTGCATATTGTTGCTATTCTGATGCACTGTGCTAAGATAACATTAGCATGTACCTGTTTGGAAATATTGGAATTCCATTGTGTAAAGTTTACTATGCTAAAGTTGAATGCTTCACGTTTGTTGTACAAATTGATGGAGGCTATACCATTTTTTAAATTAATATCTAAATCCAAAAAATGGACTGCTGTATCCGAATTGTTAGTTCTTTCTAGTACAAGTTCGTTAGGGTATAGATGTCCATAATCCTGGATGAAATTCGGGCAGTTAATTACCATGAGGTCATCTATATATCTGAATAGTAATAGGTCCTGTGGAAATGAGGTTTCTGACCAGTATAGGTATAGGTTGGCTATTATGCACGAGGCTGGGCTGCCCATAGGTGTTCCATTGGTTTGTTGATATACTGTATTACCATCATATATGAAGTTATTGGAAATACATAAGTTCAGTATGTTGTTCCAGTAACAGGTGTTGCAGGAAATAAAATCCTTATGTTTATCATAGATATCTTTGAGTACCAATTTGAGATTGGTTTGATTGATACTGGTAAATAGGCTATGGAAATCAAAGGTTTGAATATTATTGACTGTATTACTTTGCAAAAATTTTAATACGGGCTGGTTGTTGCCTATGATTTTGCTGTTATTTATGTTATGCATCAGTGGTTGCAGTAGTTGTTCAAGTGTTTTTCCCGATTTGTGTACATAACTATTTTTGCATGAGGTTATGAATCTGAAGCCTATTGGTTTTTTATGAAATTTAGGGATGAAGTAGATGTAAGGTAAGTTGTAATTGCTTAAGTTGAGCTTTAGTTTTTTGTTGAAGGCCATTAGTTTTTTTGTAATGATATTACATGTACTGGAAATCGGTTTGTAGATATTGCTTGAGTTAAGTTCATTAGTTAAAGTATATGTATAAAAATATTTGCAAATGAATGCAAAATTATTGGCTGCTTTATCTACCGGTGTAATTACGAAGTCTTTGTGTATATCTAGCATGCTTCTAACTTAGATAAGTATGGGATCCATATACTTAAATTCAACACCTGCAAGAATAAACTTTGTTTAACCTGTCCCTGCCTACACCCGCAGCAGAAATTTAATATAATAAAGTTCCATAAGAACCCACGCAAACGTACTCATAAATCTAAAAATACCAGCAACAAACACAGTAATATTTTAGGTGATTTTGAAGTCACACTTAAAAACTGGGATAAAAACATTATAAATGTACATGAAATACATAATTTACTGTTTAGTACTAAACACAGTATACTTAAAGCACTACACAAATTCATACGCACTTTCAATTTCGAGTCCAAACATCTCTTTCATATAATAAATGATATTTGTAAATTTAATCTAAAAAACAAAAGCTCTACAACACATGATAAAGAATCAATCATTATCTTGAACTTCAACAACCATATCATGGACAACATAAATATCAATAAACTTGTAAAACAGCATAAACATCTACTTCCGAATACTAGTCCTAGTTATATTAAATTAAGATATAAATATAATAAACCATTTGGATTATTAGCTTGCAACTACAAATCTATAGCTACCAGTTTAACATCACATATTACAGATACCAATAACTGCATTTGTCAACAAAACAACATGCAGCAATATATTGATCCAGACTATGGACACATAATTACAGGAAATTTAAACATAGTTACGGACCCAATGCTCAGACATGTACTATCACAAGGATTCAAATTCAGGCCACCTACCAAAATAAACATAACCAACTTCAATAAGCAGCTATATCAAGACCTGTTAAACTACTGCTTCCAACTAGCCTACAAAAATAACACGCCTATAGAAGCATACCATATGTGGATTAGCCATACATTCGCCTCATTCAAACATAAATATGCATTACACAGTTCAAATGTATATTATCAGGGCAAATATTACAACTTGACTAAATTAAAACAAAAACTGCTAGATATACACAAAGACTTCGTAATTACACCGGTAGATAAAGCAGCCAATAATTTTGCATTAATTTGCAAATATTTTTATACATATACTTTAACTAATGAACTTAACTCAAGCAATATCTACAAACCGATTTCCAGTACATATAATATCATTACAAAAAAACTAATGGCCTTCAACAAAAAACTAAAGCTCAACTTAAGCAATTACAACTTACCTTACATCTACTTCATCCCTAAATTTCATAAAAAACCAATAGGCTTCAGATTCATAACCTCATGCAAAAATAGTTATGTACACAAATCGGGAAAAACACTTGAACAACTACTGCAACCACTGATGCATAACATAAATAACAGCAAAATCATAGGCAACAACCAGCCCGTATTAAAATTTTTGCAAAGTAATACAGTCAATAATATTCAAACCTTTGATTTCCATAGCCTATTTACCAGTATCAATCAAACCAATCTCAAATTGGTACTCAAAGATATCTATGATAAACATAAGGATTTTATTTCCTGCAACACCTGTTACTGGAACAACATACTGAACTTATGTATTTCCAATAACTTCATATATGATGGTAATACAGTATATCAACAAACCAATGGAACACCTATGGGCAGCCCAGCCTCGTGCATAATAGCCAACCTATACCTATACTGGTCAGAAACCTCATTTCCACAGGACCTATTACTATTCAGATATATAGATGACCTCATGGTAATTAACTGCCCGAATTTCATCCAGGATTATGGACATCTATACCCTAACGAACTTGTACTAGAAAGAACTAACAATTCGGATACAGCAGTCCATTTTTTGGATTTAGATATTAATTTAAAAAATGGTATAGCCTCCATCAATTTGTACAACAAACGTGAAGCATTCAACTTTAGCATAGTAAACTTTACACAATGGAATTCCAATATTTCCAAACAGGTACATGCTAATGTTACCTTAGCACAGTGCATCAGAATAGCAACAATATGCAGCGACAAAACAACAGTTATTGATAACATCAGAATATTATACAGTGAACTGACCAAAAATCTTTTTCCTATTACATACCTGCGTCATCATATCAATAAAGCCCTTAACATATTAAGGCACAAGAACTTAATAGATATCAATATAAACAGCATTATTAGTTCATAACTTATAATTATTCCCATACGCATCGAGTTTGTATATAGTGTAAATACAATACACTAGGCCTCTTTGGTGTCTTACGGTCTGGAAAACTTGTACCCACCGATTGGCCTGACATAGTGTATTTACCTTGTAATTAATTTTAAACTTATCTTGATTTATTTATTTATTTATTTAATTGTTAATTATAATATACATGTTACACTTTTAACACAACTGACTTAAGCACATGATGCACGAACTCTCGGACATTCGTTCAGGGTCCTAACTATAAGAACGGGTTTGCAACTACCTAGCCCAACTACATATCCCTAATTTCATCATCTTTTTGCTTTACTAATTTCTACTTTTTATGCTCTGTGAGCCATTAGTTTACCGACCGCAATAATCAGAGTACTATTTTTCTTACTATACCCAATCTATATTTTTTCGTCTTAACAAAGTTTAGCTGCCTTCTACTGCTACTTTGTAAGCTATTATTTCTTTGCTATCCCGGGTGTTTGAGCATCATGTACTTAACTTTAACCTAGCGTAGCTCCACCGCATACGTAAATTACATAATATACAGACTCGAAAATTCGTCTAACGCTAGGCGCCGCTAGCGTTTCTACACACATATATACACGGGTTAGCCTCCGGCTCTGTCTTTTTCTGTCAACCCGTCCAGTAGCGGTAAGTTCTTGTCATTCGGACACTACCTTCCTTTGTCTTCGCTTTTTTGGCAGGCTACTTACTTCTGTAAGGTCATCCATGTTCTGTATGTTATACTTTAGTGGCACATAATAGTTTTGCTTTACTTATATTTTATTTTTTCAAAATTTATTTTTAATTTCTACCACGTGGCTACTTACACGTGTTTTTTGACATACAGAACATGTCAGAAACAGAAGTAAGAGTATTGCTGTTCTTTTTCATAATTTGGGTGGATGACCTCTGAAGAAGACACATAAATTATGAAAGATACTGCAATGCTATTTCTACCTTGGTCGTTCTTTTCAAAATTTGCATTTCGTTTTTTCAAAATTCACACTTTGTTTCTTCTTGTTTATAACGTTACTCTTTTATTTTTCTCTCTTCCCCCTTTATTCAACATATATCGCTCTCAGGGTACACCGTATTTTCTTTATTAGCATTGGTTAAATAATAGATGTATGCCTACTGCATTCTACACATAAAAAATAATATAATTTTATAGTATATATATATATATATATATATACAGTGTATATATAATAGTAGATATAAAACTATATATATAGTATGTCCAGATTTCATGTTTACCTTCAAATACTTTGGACAAACTAGCAATGAATTACACTTAAGAATGAATTTGCACAGGGTTAGGCATTAAAAACTACCTAAATAATAAAGCTATTGGTAATGAACATGACATAGAATATAAGTATTTTCAAGCACATAATTCTATATATTACAGCATTAGCACAAATTAATAATGCCAATCACAAAATTAGCCGGGAAGAGTTAAAGCTCTATATCCTTATGGCATTAATAATAAGCTTAACCATAAGGTTATAACTAATCATATACAAGATATGTGTATATATGATACATTCCAGTTGACAAAAAATTCAATTAAACCTAAAGCAAAAGAGACAAAAAAAAATTATAGTAAAAATAAATTAAAACTAGGTAAATTTGAAGAACTTCTCAAAGACTGGGACAAAGATCACAGTGTGCTCAAAGTTTTGCACAGGGCTATGGATACTTTTAATTGCAAGTTCAAACACCTTGTTCATCTCATAGAAGACATCTGTAAATTTGATGTAGGATACCAAAATCTTCAAGATCAGTCTATACTAATTCTGATGTTTCAAAATAAATTAATCGATTTAATCAGTATAAATAAGACACAAATTTACATCAGGGCTAAAGCCTCAGGTTATGTAAGAGTTAACTAATGTACAAGTTAGTGCAATTGCATCATTTCAGTACATAGCCAACTACTTAAATAGTTATAAATTGGCATCATTAAGTATATCTCATATTGTAAATACCTTCACAATGAGTTGCCACGATATTGCACCTCAAATAAGCCCCTTGACATGGGCACCTGTACGTGGTGAGGGACTGCACAGTGATGCTGCTGGTCTTCCAGATTATCATCTCTGGGATCCAACGCCCATACCTTGGTTCCAAGGTTACATCATTGGAATCTGGCATGTGCAGCCGTGTGCCGCGACCCATGGAAACTCAGAAAGGGGGATCCTGGTGGTTGAGGGGCCCAGCCTTGATACACCACTTTGGCCCCTGCTTCAACAAGACGGGTGGTTGGTCCCGGACTGGCCCGACTGGGATCAATTGCCGGGTGGTTCTTACTGCTAGGGTCAACTACATTCCAATAAGTGTCCCTCCCTTTGGTCCTGGGACGGGATCAAGGCCTATTGGAAATGAGAATTTGGTGCTCCTAACCAAAATTGGTGTCCCATTCATGTACACAGTACTTGCTAGTTCACGAGTGGGCATCCCCTCATAGGGCTCCGTGGTGGGCGAGGTACTTAGGGCATCGGAAATTTTTATCTTACTCATATGAGTAATTTAAATCCTATTTCTTCTTGGACCCCAAAAAGGCCCCTACCTAATCGAGATGATAACAGAAAATACCTCTGTAAAAAGAGCCAGAACTGAGGATACACCAATATCAGTGACACCACTCTTTCTCATTCTCCATTCCACTAGAGAGCAGTCAATTGGGAAGATGTACCCTTCTTTATCCAGAAAGGATCAGAAGGGGTGGCTGCATCACCTTAATCTGTAAAACGACTGCGTTCTGGTGACCTTTTGGTCGAAGCTGCAACTATGAAACAGGTTGGAAATATCCTGAAAGCCACATCAATAGGGAGGAATACCTATCACCGTAACCCCCCACCCACACACACAAAACTTTGAACTCTTCACGAGGTGACATTTCAGAGTGGGACCTTCTTCATGTCTCTGAAGAAGAGATCTGCTCTGAATTGAAAGAACAAGGAGTGACGGCTGTCAAAAGAATAACAATGCAAAAGAATGGGAATCTCGTCCCCACCCGAGTTCTCATCCTAACATTTAACACCCCATGGCCTTCAAGTTTCATCAAGGCAGGGTACTTAAACTGCCCAGTGAGGATTTATATTCCAAACCCACTGAGGTGTTTTAAATGCCAAAAATACGGCCACTCACAAACAGCTTGTCGTGGTAGCCCTGCCTGTGCTCGATATGGTGTGAAAGACCACGAGAGCAAGGAATTTTCAGCTTCCACACCGATCTGTGTAAATTGCCAAGGAGAGCATGCCTGCTGTGGAAGGATGAAAAAGAGATCCAAAAATTAAAAACAGAGCTGAATATCTCCTACCCAGAGGCTAGAAAACGCATACAACCAATAAATAGCGGGAAGCCTTCATATGCTCAGAAGGTTTCTGCGAAGTGGCATTATCGGTACACAAACTGAGATGACTGTACCACCAAGAGAGTCATTCACTCCAATTGCACACTATTTATTGAGTTCACAAAAGCCCACCAAAAAAACACAATCAGCTGCTGCTCCTATATCTGTACCTCCTAGTGCTCCACCACTACCAAAACCAAATGGTAAAGAAGAGCCACCAGTAACAACAGAAACAATGGATGTAGAGGACAAGGAGGTACCGGACAAATCAGTCTTGGAACTCTTTGTGTAGGAAGAAATGGATACAGGACAGCATCCATACTTCCCCAAAAAAGATAAATCCAAGACTGATAAAAGTAAGACTTCAGAAGCCACCTGATGGACCCACCAAGACAAAATAATGGAATTGTTCTGGATTCTAGTGAAATACTGATGACATCAAGGCCCTCCTGCAAAAGCACGAGCCAGTTTGCTTTTGCTTGCAGGAGACTTATCTAAAGGCAAATGATGATCCCACCATGCATAACATCACAATTTTTCATAAGGATAGAATTGTGGATGGTCCTGCTCATGGAGGAGTGGCTATCCTTGTGGGCAACCAGACCCCAGTTCAGCCCTTGCTAATTACAACCAGCATAGAGGCTGTTGCAATTCGCCTTACAGTGGGATTTTTATTTACCGTCTGCTCTATTTATTTGCCACCTGGGACTGACATCTCCCAGGAAGACCTTGATGATCTTGTAACGCAGTTGCCTCCCCCTTTCTTACTTCTTGGGCAACAATGGAAGGGGACGAGTCATAGAGCATATGCTCAATGACCTTTCCCTTCTAAATGTGGCAACAAACTGCTTCTTCCACATGCCTACCCGTACTTTTTCTGCCATTGATCTCTCTATCTGCTCCCCTTCTCTACTCCCTTCACTCACTTGGGAAGTGGAGGAGAACCCCATATGGAAGTTATCACTTCCCTGTGATAACCTTGCTACAGAGTGGGAGACCTTGTCCTCCTTTCAGGATACCATGGTGGAAGACTGTTCAGGCTGACTGGACTGCCTTCCAACATCAGGCAAATTTTGATCTTAGCACAGTCAGTCAGGAGCCCATCAATGATGCAGTCACGTACATCACAGAAAATATCGTCCAAGCAGGTGCGAATGCCATTCCAAAACATCTGCCCGGTTTCCACCATTTCCCAAACCATGGTGGAATTCACAATGCACAGCAGCAAAAACGATATCCAACGATATCCTACCACAACCAACCTTATAGCCTTTAAATGCGCAAGTGCCAAAGCAAGCTACATCTGCCGTCAGAGTCAAAAGGAATCGTGGATCCATTTTACTTCATCAATTACTCAGTCCACTAGTACTAAGTTGGTCTGGGATAAAATCCGGAAAATGAAGGGAAAATATACATCCCACACATCTTCAATCCTAGATTATAATGGATGCACTATTGCAGATCCAACTGCAATAGCCAATTCTCATGGGAAAACATTCTTTACCATCTCTGTGACATCTTCATATTCCCCAGAGTTCCTGGTCCTGAAACATAAAATTAAAAAACAGACTATTTTAAGTCTAAGAGCCTTTATCCCTACAACAGGCCATTCACTATACAGGAACTGAAAAGAGCTCTTATTCTTTCCAAGGCAAATGCTGTTGGACCAGATGGCATCCATTATGAAATGATTAAGCATCTTTCACCAAAATCTATGGATCAAATGCTCCTTCTGTATAACAGAGTCTTTATTGAAGGGCAGTTTCCTGATTCTGGTGCAAGGCAATCGTTCTTGCCTTTGCTAAGCCAGGAAAGGATCCTAAAGTCACTACTAATTATCGTCCTATTGCTCTGACTAGCTGTGTGTGCAAAATCCTAGAGAGAATGGTTAATTTTCGTTTAATATGATAATTAGAATCAAATGACCTTCTCTCCAATGTCCAGTGTAGCTTCCGAAGGAACCGATCTACTCTGGACCATCTTATTAGATTGGAAACATCCATCCGGGATGCTTTCCTAAAACGTGAACATTTGGTGTCTGTATTCTTTGATATGGAGAAAGTGTATGACACAACTTGGAGATTTGGCATCTTAAAAGATTTGCATAGCCTTGGACTTAGAGCTGGATCCTGTCCATTTTTATTAAAAACTTTTTATCCAATTGATCTTTCCAAGTTCGTGTAGTATCCTCACTCTCTCATCCCTTCTGCCAAAGTCTTTACAGAGGAGGGAGTACCACAAGGATCAGTATCAACGAGAGCTTCCTTGGACTCAGGGGAGGTACCCATTGACTGGAGATGTGCAAATGTGACCCCAATTCACAAAGGGGGATCAAAGGCTGACACAAGTAATTATAGACCTGTGAGTTTAACTTCTGTTCCCGGAAAATTAATGGAGGCACTGGTGAAAGAAGCACTGCAGGATCATCTAGACAAGACTTCAGTTATAGCTAGGACACAGCATGGTTTTGTTAAGGGGAAGTCTTGCCTGACCAATTTGATTGGATACTATGATGCAGTCACAAAAGAACTGGATGCAGGGAATAACTTTGATATTATATACTTGGATCTTAGAAAGGCTTTTGATACTGTTGCACATGGAAGACTGCTGCACAAATTGGAGCAGTGTGGCATTGGAGGCAAGTTGCTGCTATGAATAAAGGGGTGGTTGAGGGGGAGAAGACAGAGAGTGGTAATCAATGGACACTGCTCATCGTGGACTAATGTTATTAGTGGAGTCCCTCAGGGTTCAGTATTGGGGCCTTTGTTGTTTTCTGTATTTATAAATGATATTGATGATGGTATATCAGGCTTAATGTCCAAGTTTGCAGACGATACGAAGGTTGGCAGGGTTGTCAAGGACACTACTGACACTATGCTGCTGCAACAGGATTTGGAAAGGTTGAGCAGATGGGCTTCGAGGTGGCAAATGAAGTTTAACATTGACAAATGTAAAGTACTACATATGGGAAACAGCAACCCCAGAGCAACGTATCAACTCTGTGGTACTACACTGACAGTGGTAGAGAATGAAAGGGACCTGGGGGTGGTGGTGCAGGCAGATATGAAGTTCTCTGAGCAGTGCAGATGAGCTGCAAGAGTAGCTCATGGTGTATTGTCAATGATATATAGGAATTTTTCTAGCAGGGATAAGGAGGTGATTATTCCCTTGTATAAGGCAATGGTCAGGCCACACCTAGAGTACTGTATACAGGCCTGGAGGCCTCATTTCAGGAAGGATGTAGAGCTGCTGGAACGAGTACAGAGAAGGGCAACTAGATTGGTGAATGGGACAAAGGGGTTCTCTTACGAAGAAAGGCTTAAGTTTTGCAAATTACAGTGTCTGGAAACTAGGCACCAGCGGGGTGATCTGATAGAGGTGTACAAAGCCTTGAATGGTTTGAGCATGCTCAATGCTGATGGGATTCTTCCTCTAGCTCAGAAAAATCACCTGAGAGGGCATAAATTCAAATTGAGGAAAGACAGATGTAGGATAGATGTGCGGAAATTTGCCTTTAGCCAGCAGGTGGTTGGTGGGTGGAACAGACTTCCATCCCTTGTCGTGGAAGTTGATAGCCTAAATAAGTTTAAGGCTCAGCTGGACAGGTATTTCGAACGAACAGAGGGGTGAAGTGGAAGTGGTTATTTTTATTTATTTATGTTACTTTTTTTTTTTTTTTTTTTTTTTTTTTTTTGGCTGATGCTGCATAAGCTTGCTTTCTTGCATCAAATGCCTCTACTAATGCTAATGCTATTAAGTGTCATGCTTTTCGCCATCTCAGAACGACTTCCTCCAATTGTAAACAGTGCCCTCTATGTTGATGAGTTTAGCATATTTTGTCAGTCATGCAATATGAGGGTCAATGAAAGACAACTGCAAAAAGCCATCGATCGCCTAATGGATTCAGGTTCTCACCGCAGAAGACCGTTTGCGTTCACTTTTGTCGTAAGCGTAATATTCATCCTGAACCTGAATTAAGGCTTGGACAAAATGCTATTCCAGTAGCAGCAGACACAAAATACTTGCGACTCGTATTTGATAAAAAACTGACCTTTCTGGATCACATCTGTCAACTCCGTACAAAGTGCACAAGAGGCTTGAATATTCTCCACTCTCTCTCTCTCCTCTACATCTTGGAGTGCGGGCCAATGCACCCTACTATGCATTTACCATGTGCTTGTACAATCCAGACTAGATTACAGGTCCCTCGTATACAATTCGCCCAGAGACAGTATACTTTGATTGCTGGATCCTGTCCATCATCAGGCTCTCCGTATTGCTATTGGAGCAGATCGATCATCTCCTGTCCAGAGCTTATACGTCAAAGCAAACGAACCAACGTTATTGCTTCAACGTAAGCAGTTGTCTCTAAAGTATGCTTTAAAACTGAAATCCCTGCCAGACCATCGTACATGGCCATTCGTTTTTG